>NC_142501.1:96208787-96273787 GCF_057876585.1 Rhinolophus sinicus
CCCACCACATTCCTGAGCAGCATGCAAGCACTCTCCAGATGCAGGCAGAGACAATTGCTTCAGGGGGAGGAAATAGGTTAAGTATAAACTGAGCCATTAAGGCTTTAAAGTTAACTGCAACCATGGCTCCCCACATCTCCCCCTTTTTTATTTTATATTTTTGAGATCGTGTCTGGCTTAGGTGGTCAGTACAGACATTTTCACTTACCCGTCATTGGATATCGATCATCAAAGCGATCGACTCCTGTCTTAGGTTGTAAAAACGCTTACTGATCATTACCCGTCATTGGCTACCGATCTCCTTTGAGGAAAGCCAGAGACAGCAGTGGCTTTTCCCAGGCAGGGGGAAGGGGAGGCAAGGCTCCTTTTTGGATCTTTTAAGGCAGCTCATTGGGGGTCCCCACTTGGTTTCGCCTGGCTTAGGTTGTATCTCCCGTGAGATATCTTACCCGTCTTTGGCTGCAAACCATCTTTTGGGGACCAGACAGAGAGACATGAGGTGTAAAACATGGAGATAAGCAAAGTCCTAAAAAGCCAGTCTTACAGGCTCTTCTTTCCCTAAGGAAAGACATGGGGGGGACAGTCGGCTAGGCTGTTGTGTGACTACATCGCCCCCTTTTTTGTTTTTGAAGCATGAGAAACACAGAACGTGTAGTTATTTCATTTACAGCCTGTCGGAGGTCTATTTGTCCACATCTGAGGACTATGTAAAACAAACAGAACAATAAACAGAATAGCAATATCCCCAGCAAACCCTCTACCCAAGTCTTTCTCCATTTAACAGGGTCTGAAGTGGAAAGTCCTTCTGCAGCTGTGGAAAGTGAGAGCTTTTTCACACCCTAGGGGCGTGGATGGGTATCTATAGATGTCTTCTCTTCTGTGGGCTGTCGCTCATGGTATGGTTTAACACCGACCAGGAATTTACAAAGGTTTTTCTTTAGGACCTGGAGAAATACAAGCAAAGCCTCTTCCCCGTGTTATCTTGCGGGGAGAAGTAGGATTAGCTTCCCCACGTAATATTTTAAACAAAGGTTGTAATTTACCAGTTGTCAACCGCAACTGAGGTCTAATCCAATTAAACAATGTCGCCGGATTTGTATTTTTTGAGGCACAATGGCCTGAGGCATTCAACAATATCCCAGATAAGAGTAAGGAGGCACTTGTTGAATTTTTTCTGGGGCTAGAACTAGCCCATAATTGTGGAGCTTTTTTTGTAAATGAGCAAAAGCAGCAAGCAACTTTGGTTCACAAGAGTGGGCAAGAAGTATGTCATCCATGTAGTGGATGATGTAAATATCTGAAAATGCCCTTTGGGTAGGTTTTATTTTAGCTGATACAAATTTTTGACATCATGTAGGGCTACTAGCCATTTTCTGAGGTAGCACTAGCCAATGATATCTCTTAAAAGGTTTTTGTAAATTAACAGAAGGAACACTGAAAGCAAATCTAGGGCAGTCATCAGGATTTAAAGGTATAGTATAAAAACAATCTTTTTAAGTCCAAAACAATTTTATATGTGTTTTTTGGTGTGGCTGTAGGACAGGGCAAGCCTGGCTGTAAGGCTCCCATTAATTTTATGGTTTCATTAACTTTTTGTAAATCTTATAATAATCTCCACTGACCAGATTTTTTCTTAAGAACAAAAATGGGAGAATTCCAGGGAGAATTAGAGGAAGCAATGTGTCCCTTTTAAAGTTGCTCCTGTACTAGCGCTTGAGCGGCCAAGATTTTTTCTTTAGTAAGGGGCCATTGATCTATCCACACAGGCGTATCAGATTTCCAAGTAATTGCTTCTGCTGTTTTCTGGTGGAGTACAAGTAAGTCTATGACCCCTGGGAAAAAGACCCTAAACCTGTTCTCTGTAAATTAGGATTGGGTGAAATAGGTTCCTGACGTCCTTGTCCTGCACTTCCTAAGCCTTTTCCTGGGAGGAGTCCTTGATCAAACATTTGCTGAGTTACTTGAACACTCGGGCTATAAAGATAAACTCCCATATTGCTCATAATATCACGTCCCCACAAATTCACCGGCAGACCGGGGATAATATAAGGCTGAAATGTTCCTTGAGGACCATCATCATCCTGCCATGATAACAAATTACTACTTTGCTGTGGGGCGTGAGACTGACCGATACCTTGCAGGCTTTTACTCGTGTTTTGCATCGGCCAATTAGATGGCCAATGTTGCGCAGATATGCAAGATACGTCAGCTCCAGTATCTAAAAGTCCCTGAAAATCTTTCCCATCAATCTTAAGCTGTAAAACAGGTCGATCTTTCTTTATTTCTTGAACCCAATATACATCCGAGGAACCAAAGCCTCGATTCCCCCGTTCCTGATTTTGTTGGTTCTTTCCTATTTTCATTCTAGGGAGAATTATTAACTGGGCAATTCGCATTCCAGCAGGTATATTGGAAATAGTTAATGGTGAATGAACCATGATCTTAATCTCTCCAGTAAAATCCTCATCAATAACTCGCGGGGAAACTTGAATTCCCTTCATGGTCGTACCACTTCTCCCTAATAAAAGCCCAACGGTTTTTGGCGGCAGCGGCCCAAAAACCCCTGTGGGTAGGGCTTGCATTCCCATTTCAGGAGTTAATACGATGTCGGCGGTGGAACACGAGTCCAAGCCTGCGCTGCCTGGGGTTGCCCGGAATGAATCTGTGATGGATTTCCTCTCTGAGGTTCGCTCCCTTTCAGTTCGGGGATCTGCGGTGCCCCATAACATTGCTGATTCGGGGCCTGGGGCTGGCCCCTCACCCAGTTTCCCTGAATCGGGTTCCCATCTTTATCTGTCTTAGATTTACATTCATTAGCCCAATGTTTCCCTCTCCTGCATTTAGGACAAACATCTGGAGGTTTCTTAACAGGAGCAGCTGCAATCCCTGTTTCTCCCTTATCGGGGCATTGAGCCGCTCGATGTCCCTTCTTTCCACAAGTAAAACAAGCTCCAGAGCGACAACCTGCATTGAGTCGTGCCTGTTGCCATAGCACTTCCTTCATAGGTTTCCCCTGAAGAGCAGCCGCTATCGCTATGCCCTGGGTAAAAGAGGAGCCCACATCAGTGCACAGGCGAATGTAATCGGATAAGGTTCCTTTCTTCCTAATTGGCCTAATGACAGCTTGACATGCCGAGTTGGCATTTTCATAGGCAAGCTGCGTTATAAAGGACTGGGTAGCAATTGACGTCCCAAAAATCCTTCCGGCTGCGGTGGTAAGGCGAGACACAAAATCTTGGAAGGGCTCGTCAGGTCTCTGTCTTATTTGAGATACATGCTCCTCTTTACGGGAGGTATCAGGCAGTATTCGCCATGCATCTTTAGCCGCTACAGAAGTTTGTGCATAGGCGCCCGGGGCAAAACCCATGTGGTTTTCTATATTAGCGTATATCCCTTCGCCCGCTAACATTTCAAAAGTAATGGGGACTCGCCGCAAGGCATTCTGATTAGCCTTTTTCTTGCAATTTTCATAAAATTCTGATTTCCACAAAAGGTAATCGCCCCCAGAAAGGCAGGCATGGGCAATAGGTTTCCAAACCTCAGGGGGAGTTGCCTCTCCTGATAAAGCGTCTAAAATTGCCATGGTGAAAGGAGCTATGGGTCCATACTGCACACAAGCCTCTGTTAACTCTTTTATTTCCTTCCATTGAAATGGCTCCCAATGCCGAACTCTGACTCCCGTTCTCCTGTCAATTCTATCAAAAATAGGATAGACCCCGAACTGCTCCGTAGATTCCCCTTGCCTATGTGCTTGTTCACAAGCCATTTGAAGTGGCGATCGCACAACAAAAGAATCGGATTCCGGTTTGATATAACCCGGTGGAGGCTGTGTGGGCTTCTCCCAGACAGGGGCCTCTAACGGAGGATCCCACATACCAGGGTTCTCAGGAGGCGGGGCAGAAGGATCAAAAGGGGGGTCCTCTCTCCCCGGATTCCAAGGATCCTTACAAGAGACTCGTGAGCCACGAGGACCATTTCCTTCACTATTTGAAACCTTAAGCTCTATTAATTGTCCCTGAATCTTTTTTATCTGTTCCGACAAAGTAAGAAGAGCATCAGAAGTCGGTCCCTTTTCTTGGGCCATAGCTACGACAGGAGGATATTTATCCCTATCATATTTAGCAGCCTCATCCTCTAATTCTTCCTGGTCTCTAGGGCTCAAATTTTCCCATATGTCGTCTGGAAACTCTTGAGCAACCGGCTCTTTGTTAACTTTAAGAACTCCCTCTAACAACTTTGCGCCCCCTCCCTCCTTCTCTCTCTCTGCCGGAGAAGCGGCAGAAGCGGCAGATGGGAGAATTTCCTCGTTTTCAGCTTGTTTCACTTTCTCTAGCTTGCAGCCCTTTTGTTTAAGTCCATGGGCAGCATAATAATCTTGTAACTGTTTTTCCACCTTTCTTTTGCAATTTTTATAAAACTTGTCTAACTGTTCTCTGCTCACCCGACTGCCACGGGCGGTAAGCAACTTCTTAAGAACTCTAACATACAGGTCCTTGCTGCTGGCGTGACCCATCCCTTTTCCCTAACTCGGTCCTTCTTTCAAACAAAGAAAAACACCCAGGTGTCCTTCTGGCCGTGTCCCATGCTGGGCTAAATCTGTCTAAGCTAGAGGCGCTCCGGTATAAATCCCCGGACAGGTGGGTTGTAAAGCCCAGTCGCCGTTATGCCGTATGACAGAACCGGAACCGCAGGTTAGGACCCAATCAAGCTCCATAACACAAAGTCGTGGAGCTATCACTCACTCACACACTCATTCGAACGAGGGGACAGTGCCTTGCTCACCGGGCATCCACTGATTAGCTCCAATGAGCTGGGCCCTTGCCACACGGTGTTCCTCACTATTACCCCTATATCCAGTCCCTGTTCGAGCGCCACTTGTAGCGGGCCAGCCGCCACGAGGCGAACGGTTCCTGACAAGGGGAATGTCAATGAAAGAAGGCACTCACACTTTGATGATGGCGATCGCGGACCCCAGTGTTCCTGGAGACGCTGAGTTTATTTTGTCCCCAGAATTTATACCTTCTGTGGACGTGCAGTTTAGCAAGTACAAAAATGCATTACCTAGTAAACAGGAAAAATTTAACTTTAACACAGGAGACACAAAATTTACTGAAACTCCCAAATGTAATTATCTTATCAATAGCCCTGTTAGGCATCAGCCTTCTGCTCTGGGAACTGACCACTCCCACCACATTCCTGAGCAGCATGCAAGCACTCTCCAGATGCAGGCAGAGACAATTGCTTCAGGGGGAGGAAATAGGTTAAGTATAAACTGAGCCATTAACGCTATAAAGATAACTGCAACTATGGCTTCATACACCTAACCCTAACGAAAACGTAACACTAACTGTAACCCTAACCCTAAACCTAATGCAAACCTAAAACTAAACCTAACCCTAACCCTAACCTTAAAACTAACCTTAACCCTAACCCTAACCTTAACCCTAACCCTAACCCTTAAACTAACCCTAACCCTAACCCTAACACTAAACCTAACCCTAAACCAAAACTTAACCCTAAGCCTAACCCTAACCCTAACCCTACGCTAACCCTAACTCTAAAAATCTAAATCTAATCCTAAACCTAACTTAACCCTAAAACCTATCCCTAACCCTAACCCTAACCCTAACCCTAACCCTAACGCTAACCTAACCCTAACCCTAACACTGACCCTAACCCTATCCCTAACCCTATTCTTAACCCTAAGCCTAACCCTAACCCTAACAGTAACCGTAAAACTAACCCTAATGCTAACCCTAACCCTAAACATAACTCTAAACCTAACTCTAACACTAAACCTAAAACTAAACCTAACCATAAACCTAACCCTAACCATAAACCTAACCCTAACCCTAACACTAAATCTAACCCTAAACCTAAACTTAACTCTAATCCCTAACCCTAACCCTAACCCTAACGCAAACCTAACCCTAATCCTAACCCTAACCCTAACCCTAACCCTAACGCAAACCTAACCCTAAACCTAACCCTAACCCTAACCCTAACCCTAACCATAAACCTAACCCTAACCTTAACCCTAACCCTAACGAATCGTAACCCTACCCTAACCCTAACGCAAACCTAACCCTAACCCTAACCCCAACACTAACGCGAACGTAACCCTAACATAACACTAACCATAAAACCCTAATGCTAACCCTAACCCGAACCCTAACCCTAACCCTAAACCCTAGCCCTAACCCTAACCCTAACCCTAATCCTAACCCTAATGGAAACCCTAACCCTAACCCTAACCATAACCCTAACCCTAATGCAAACATAACCCTTGCACAAACCTAACTCTAACCCTAACCCTAACCCTAACCCTAACCCTAACCCTAATGCAAACCTAACCCTAACCCTAACCCTAACCCTAACCTAACGCAAACCTAACCCTAACCGTAACCCTAACTCTAACTGTAACGCAAACGTAACCCTAACCCTAACCCTAACCCTAACCCCAACCCTAAACCTAACCAGAACCCTAACCCTAACGAAAACCTAACCCTAAATCTAACCCTAACCCTAACCCTAACCCTAATTCAAACCTAACACTAAACCTAACCTTAACCCTAACCCTAACCCTAACCTTAAAACTAAACTTAACCCTAACCCTAATGTAAACCTAACCATAAACCTAACTCTAACCCTAACCCTGACGGAAACATAACCCTAACCCTAACCCTAAACCTAACGCAAACCTAAACCTAAATCCTAACCCTAACCCTAACCCTAACCCTAACCCTAATGCAAACCTAACACTAAACCTAACCCTTAACCTAACCCTAACCTTAAAACTAACCTTAACCCTAACCCTAACCTTAACCCTAACCCTATCCTTAACCCTAACCCTAACCCTAACCCTAACCCTAACCCTAACCCTAACCCTAACCATAAACCTAACCCTAACCCTAACACTAAGTCTAACCCTAAACCTAAACTTAACTCTAAACCCTAACCCTAACCCTAAACCTAACCCTAACCCTAACCCTAACCCTAACCGTAAACCTAACCCTAACCCTAACCCTAACGCAAACCTAACCCTAACACTAACCCCAACACTAACACTAACCGTAATGCGAACGTAACCCTAACATAACCCTAACCATAAAACCCTAATGCTAACGCTAAAACGAACCCTAACCCTAACCCTAAACCCTAGCCCTAACCCTAACCCTAACCCTAATCCTAACCCTAACGTTAACCCTAACCCTAACCCTAACCCTAACCCTAATGCAAACCTAACCCTAACCCTAACCCTAACCCTAACCTAACGCAAACTTAACTCTAACCGTAACCCTAACTCTAACTGTAACGCAAACGTAATCCTAACCCTAACCCTAACCCTAACCCTAACCCTAAACCTAACCAGAACGCTAACCCTAACGAAAACCTAACCCTAACTCTAACCCTAACCATAACCCTAACCCTAATGCAAACCTAACACTAAAACTAACCCTAACCCTAACCCTAACCTTAAAACTAACCTTAACCCTAACCCTAATGCAAACCTAACGTTTTGGGTTGCGTTAGGGTTAGGATTATGGTTAGAGTTAAGGTTAGGTCTAGGGTTTAGGGTTAGGGTGAGGGTTCGGGTTAGGGTTAGCGTTAGGATTTTAAACGGTAACGCTAAACCTAACCCGAAACCTAACCCTAACTCTAAACCTTAGCACTAACCCTAAACCTAACACTTACCCTAACCCAAACGCAAACCCTAACCCTAACCCTACCCCTAACCCTAACAGTAAAACTAACCGTTCGCTAACCCTAACCTTAAACATAACCCTAAACCTAAACCTAACTCTAAACCTAAAACTAACCCTAACCCTAAACCTAAATATAAACATAACCCTAACCCTAACACTAAACCTAACCCTAACCAAAACTTAACACTAACTCTAACCCTAACCCTAACACTAACCCTAACCCTAAAACACTAAACCTAACCCTAAACCTAAACTTAACCCTAAAACCTAACCCTAACCCTAACCCTAATACTATCGCTAACCTAACCCTAACCCAAACCTTAAAACAAACCCTAAACCTAAACCTAACCGTAACCCTAACCCTAACGCTATCCTAACCTTAACCTAAACCTAACTCTAACCCTAACCCTAACCCTAAACCTAATCCTAACCCTAACCCTAAGGCAAACCTAAACATAACACTAAACCTAACCCTAACCTTAACGCAAACCTAACCCTAACCCTAAACCTAACCCTAACCCTAACCCCAACCCTAACCCTAATCCTAACCCTAACGCAATCCATAACCCTAACCCTAACCCTAACACTAACCCTAACCCTAATGCACACCTAACCCTAACCCTAACTCTAACCCAAAAACTAACGCAAACCTAACCCTAACCCTAACCCTAATTTAACCCTAACCTTAAAACTAACCTTAACCCTAACCCTAACGCAAACCAAAACCTAAACCTATGCCTAACCCTAACCCTAACAAAAACATAACCTTAACACTAACCATAAAACCCTAATGCTAACCCTATACCGAACCCTAACCTTAACAATAAGCTAACCCTAACCCTAAACACTAGCCCTAACCCTAACCCTAAAACTAACGCAAACCCTAACCCTAACCCTAAACCTAACCCTAACCTGAACCCGAAGCCGAACCCGAACAAGAACCCGAACCCGAACTCTAACCCTAAACCTAACCCTAACCCTAACCCTAACACAATACCTAACCCTAAATCTAAACTTAACCCTAAAGCCTAAACCTAACCCTAACGCTAACCCTAACTCTAACGCTAACCTAACCCTAAACTAAACCTAACCCAAAACCTAACCCTAACCCTAACCTGAACCCTAACCCTAACCCTAAACCTAACCCTAACCCTAATCGTAAAACTAACCCTAACCCTAACCCTAACCCAAAACATAACCCTAAACCTAACCCTAACACTAAACCTATAACTAACCCTAACCCTAACCCTAACCCTAACCATAACCCTAACCCTAACCCTAACACTAAATCTAACCCTAAACCTAAACTTAACTCCAAACACTAACCTTAACCCTAACGCAAACCTAACCCTAACCCTAACCCTAACCCCAACCCTAACGCATACCTAACCCTAAACTTAACCCTAACCCTAAGCCTAACGGAAACCTAACCCTAACCCTAACCCTAACCCTAACCCTAACCGTAAACCTATCCCTAACCCTAACCCTCACGCAAACATAACCTAACCCTAACCCCAACCCTAACACTAACTGTAACGCGAACGTAAGAGTAACCATAACCCTAACATAAAACCCTAATGCTAACCCTAACCCGAACCCTAACATTAACCCTAAACCCTAGCCCTAACCCTAACCCTAACCCTAACCCTAACCCTAACAAAAACCCTAACCCTAACCCTAACCATAACCCTAACCCTAATGCAAACATAACCCTAACGCAAACCTAATTCTAACCCTAAACCTAACCTTAACTCTAACCCTAATGCAAACCTAACCCTAACCCTAACACTAACCCTAACCTAACACAAACCTAACACTAACCGAAACCCTAACTCTAACCCTAACGCAAACATTACACTAACCCTAACCCTAACCCTAAACCTAACCAGAACCCTAACCCTAACGAAAACCTAACCCTAACTCTAACCCTAACCCTAACCCTAACCCTAATGCAAACCTAACATTAAACCTAACCCTAACCCTAACCCTAACCCTATCCTTGAAACTAATCTTAACCGTAACCCTAACGCAAACCTAACCATAAACCTAACCCTAACCCTAACCCTGACGGAAACATAACAATAACCCTAACCCTAAACATAACGCAAACCTAAACCTAAATCCTAACACTAACCATAACCCTAACCCTAACCCTAACGCTAACCGTAACGCAAACCTAACCCTAATCCTAAACCTAATCCTAACCCTAACACTAACCTTAACGTGAACAAAACCCTAACCCTAACCCTAACCATAAAACCCTAACGCTAACCCTAAAGCGAACCTTAAACCTAACCCTAAACCCTAGCCCTAACACTAACAATAACCCTAATCCTAACCCTAACGCAAACCCTAACCCTAACCCTAACCCTAACCATAACCCTAACCCTAATGCAAACATAACCCTAACGCAAACCTAACTCTAACCCTAACCCTAACCCTAACCCTAACCCTAATGCAAACCTAACTCTAACCATAATCCTAACACTAACCCTAACGCAAACCTAACCCAAACCCTAACCCTAAACCTAAACCTAACCTTAAAACTAACCTTAAGCCTAACCCTAACGCAAACCAAACACTGAACCTATGCCTATCCCTAACGATAACATAACCTTTACCCTATCCATAGAACCCTAAAGCTAACCCTATACCGAACCCTAACCCTAACACTAAACCCTAGTCCTAACCCTAACCCTAACCCTAACACAAACCCTAAACCTAACCCTAACCCTAACCCGAACCCTAACCCGAACCCGAACCCAAACACGAACACGAACCAGAATCAGAACCCAACCCGACCCTAAACCTAAACCTAACCCTAACCCTAACCCAAAAGCTCACCATAAACCTAAACTTAACCCTAATGCCTAAACCTAACCCAAACCCTAACCCTAGCCCTAACGCTAACCTAACCCTAAACCAAACCCTAACACTAACCCTAACCCTAACCCTAACCCTAACCGTAAAACTAACCCTAACCCTAACCCTAACCATAACCTAACCCTAAACCTAACCCTAACACTAAACCTAAACCTAACCCTAACCCTATCCCTAAACATTACCCTAACCCTAACCCTAACCATAACGCTAACCTAAACCTAACCCTAACCCAAACCCTAAGCCTAACACTAACCCTAACCCTAACACTAAACCTAACCCTAAACCAAAATATAACCCCAACCATAACCCTAACCCTAACCCTAACCCTAACTCTAAAACACTAAACCTAACCCGAAACCTAAAATTAACACTAAAACCTAACCCTAACCCTTACCCTAACCCTAACGCTAACCTAACCCTAACCCAAACACTAACACAAACCCTAGCCCTAAACCTAACCTTAACACTTACCCTAACCCTAACCCTAAACCTAACCTAACACTAACCCTAACACTAACCCTTACCCTAACCCTAACCCTATGCAAACCTAACCCTAACCCTAACCCAAAACCTAACCCTGACCCTAACGGAAACATAACCCTAACCATAACCTTAAACCTAACGCAAACCAAACCTAAATCCTAATCCTAACCCTAACCCTAACCCTAACCCTAACCCTAACACTAACCCTAACACTAACCTAACCATAACCCTAACCATAAACCCTAACACTAACCCTAACCCTAACCATAAATATAACGGAAACCTAACCCTAAACCTAACCTTAACCTAAACCTAAACCTAACCCTAACCCTAACCCTAACACAAACCTAACCCTAACCCTAAGCATAACCCTAACCCTAAACCTAACCCTAATGCAAACCGAAACCTAACCCTAACACTAACCCTAACCCTAAGCCCTAACCCTAACCCTAACACTAACGCAAACCCTAAACCTAACCCTAAACCTAACCCTAACCTGAACCCGAAGCCGAACACGAAGCCGAACCCGAACCCGAACTCTAACCCTAAACCTAACCCTAACCCTAACCATAACACAATACCTAACCCTAAATCTAAACTTAACACTAAAGCCTAACCCTAACCCTAACGCTAACCCTAACTCTAACGCTAACCTAACCCTAAACTAAACCTAACCCAAAACCTAACCCTAACCCTAACCTTAACCCTAACCCTAACCCTAAACCTAACCCTAACCCTAATCGTAAAACTAACCCTAACACTAACCCTAACCCTAAACATAATGCTAAACCTAACCCTAACACTAAACCTAAAACTAACCCTAACCCTAACCCTAACCCTAACCTTAACCCTAACACTAAATCTAACCCTAAACCTAAACTTAACTCCAAACCCTAACCTTAACCCTAACGCAAACCTAACCCTAATCCTAACCCTAACCCTAACCCTAACCCTAACACTAACGCAAACCTAACCCTAAACTTAACCCTAACCCTAAGCCTAACGGAAACCTAACCCTAACCCTAACCCTAACCCTAACCCTAACCGTAAACCTATCCCTAAACCTAACCCTCACGCAAACATAACCTAACCCTAACCCCAACCCTAACACTAACCGTAACGCGAACGTAAGACTAACCATAACCCTAACATAAAAACCTAATGCTAACCCTATCCCGAACCGTAACATTAACCCTAAACCCTAGCCCTAACCCTAACCCTAACCCTAATCCTAACCCTAACGGAAACCCTAACCCTAACCCTAACCATAACCCTAACCCTAATGCAAACATAACCCTAACGCAAACCTAATTCTAACCCTAAACCTAACCCTAAGTCTAACCCTAATGCAAACCTAACCCTAACCCTAACACTAACCCTAACATAACACAAACCTAACACTAACCGTAACCCTAACTCCAACCCTAACGCAAACGTAACACTAACCCTAACCCTAACCCTAACCCTAAACCTAACCAGAACCCTAACCCTAACGAAAACCTAACCCTAACTCTAACCCTAACCCTAACCCTAACCCTAATGCAAACCTAACATTAAACCTAACCCTAACCCTAACCCTATCCTTGAAACTAAACTTAACCGTAACCCTAACGCAAACCAAACCATAAACCTAACCCTAAACCTAACCCTGACGGAAACATAACCATAACCCTAACCCTAAACATAACGCAAACCTAAACCTAAATCCTAACACTAACCATTACCCTAACCCTAACCCTAACGCTAACCGTAACGCAAACCTAACCCTAACCCTAAACCTAATCCTAAGCCTAACGCTAACCTTAACGCGAACAAAACCCTAACCCTAACCCTAACCATAAAACCCTAACGCTAACCCTAAAGCGAACCCTAACCCTAACCCTAAACCCTAGCCCTAACCCTAACAATAACCCTAATCCTAACACTAACGCAAACCCTAACCCTAACCCTAACCATAACCCTAACCCTAATGCAAACATAACCCTAACGCAAACCTAAATCTAACCCTAACTCTAACCCTAACCCTAACGCAAACCTAACCCTAATCCTAACCCTAACCCTAACGCAAACCTAACCCTAATCCTAACCCTAAACCTAACCCTAACCCTAACGCAAACCTAACCCTAAACCTAACCCTAACCCTAACCCTAACCATAAACCTAACCCTAACCTTAACCCTAACCCTAACGAAACGTAACCCTACCCTAACCCTAACGCAAACCTAACCCTAACCCTAACCCCAACACTAACGCGAACGTAACCCTAACATAACACTAACCATAAAACCCTAATGCTAACCCTAACCCGAACCCTAACCCTAACCCTAAACCCTAGCCCTAACCCTAACCCTAACCCTAATCCTAACCCTAATGGAAACCCTAACCCTAACTCTAACCATAACCCTAACCGTAATGCAAACATAACCCTTGCGCAAACCTAACTCTAACCCTAACCCTAACCCTAACCCTAACCCTAACCCTAATGCAAACCTAACCCTAACCCTAACCCTAACCCTAACCCTAAACCTAACCAGAACCCTAACCCTAACGAAAACCTAACCCTAACTCTAACCCTAACCCTAACCCTAACCCTAATTCAAACCTAACACTAAACCTAACCCTAACCCTAACCCTAACCCTAACCTTAAAACTAAACTTAACCCTAACCCTAATGTAAACCTAACCATAAACCTAACTCTAACCCTAACCCTGACGGAAACATAACCCTAACCCTAACCCTAAACCTAACGCAAACCTAAACCTAAATCCTAACCCTAACCCTAACCCTAACCCTAACCCTAATGCAAACCTAACCCTAACCGTAACCCTAACTCTAACCCTAACGCAAACGTAACCCTAACCCTAACCCTAACCCTAATCCTAAGCCTAAACCTAACCAGAACCCTAACTGTCGCGGGCCAGCCGCCACGAGGCGAACGGTTCCTGACAAGGGGAGTAGGAATGAAAGAAGGCACTCACACTTTGATGATGGCGATCGCGGACCCCAGTGTTCCTGGAGACGCTGAGTTTATTTTGTCCCCAGAATTTATACCTTCTGTGGACGTGCAGTTTAGCAAGTACAAAAATGCATTACCTAGTTAACAGTAAAACTTTAACTTTAACACAGGAGACACAAAATTTACTGAAACTCCCAAATGTAATTATCTTATCAATAGCCCTGATAGGCATCAGCCTTCTGTTCTGGGAACTGGCCACTACCACCACATTCCTGAGCAGCATGCAAGCACTCTCCAGATGCAGGCAGAGACAATTGCTTCAGGAGGAGGAAATAGGTTAGGTATAAACTGAGCCATTAAGGCTTTAAAGATAACTGCAAACATGGCTTCACACACCTAACCCTAACGAAAACGTAACCCTAACTGTAACCCTAACCCTAACCCTAATGCAAACCTAACACTAAACCTAACCCTTACCCTAACCCTAACCTTAAAACTAACCTTAACCCTAACCCTAACCGTAACCCTAACCCTATCCTTAACCCTAACCCTAACCCTAACCCTAACCATAAACCTAACCCTAACCCTAACACTAAGTCTAACTCTAAACCTAAACTTAACTCTAAACCCTAACCCTAACCCTAACCCTAACCCTAACCCTAACCCTAACACTGACGCAAACCTAACCCTAAACTTAACCCTAACCCTAAGCCTAACGGAAACCTAACCCTAACCCTAACCCTAACCCTAACCCTAACCGTAAACCTATCCCTAACCCTAACCCTCACGCAAACATAACCTAACCCTAACCCCAACCCTAACACTAACCGTAATGCGAACGTAAGACTAACCATAACCCTAACATAAAACCCTAATGCTAACCCTATCCCGAATCGTAACATTAACCCTAAAACCTAGCCCTAACCCTAACCCTAAACCTAATCCTAACCCTAAAGGAAACCCTAACCCTAACCCTAACCATAACCCTAACCCTAATGCAAACATAACCCTAACGCAAACCTAATTCTAACCCTAAACCTAACCCTAACTCTAACCCTAATGCAAACCTAACCCTAACCCTAACACTAACCCTAACCTAACACAAACCTAAAACTAACCGTAACCCTAACTCTAACCCTAACGCAAACGTAACCCTAACCCTAACCCAAACCCTAAAACTAAACAGAACCCTAACCCTAACGAAAACCTAACCCTAACTCTAACCCTAACCCTAACCCTAACCCTAATGCAAACCTAACCATAAACCTAACCCTAACCCTAACCCTGACGGAAACATAACCATAACCCTAACCCTAAACATAACGCAAACCTAAACCTAAATCCTAACACTAACCATTACCCTAACCCTAACCCTAACGCTAACCGTAACGCAAACCTAACCCTAACCCTAAACCTAATCCTAAGCCTAACGCTAACCTTAACGCGAACAAAACCCTAACCCTAACCATAACCATAAAACCCTAACGCTAACCCTAAAGCGAACCCTAACCCTAACCCTAAACCCTAGCCCTAACCCTAACAATAACCCTAATCCTAACACTAACGCAAACCCTAACCCTAACCCTAACCATAACCCTAACCCTAACGCAAACATAACCCTAACGCAAACCTAACTCTAACCCTAACTCTAACCCTAACCCTAACGCAAACCTAACCCTAATCCTAACCCTAACGCTAACGCAAACCTAACCCCAATCCTAACCCTAACCCTAACCCTAACCCTAACGCAAACTTAACCCTAAACCTAACCCTAACCCTAACCCTAACCATAAACCTAACCCTAACCTTAACCCTAACCCTAACGAAACGTAACCTTACCCAAACCCTAACGCAAACCTAACCCTAACCCTAACCCCAACACTAACGCGAACGTAACCCTAACATAACACTAACCATAAAACCCTAATGCTAACCCTAACCCGAACCCTAACCCTAACCCTAAACCCTAGCCCTAACCCTAACCCTAACCCTAATCCTAACCCTAACGGAAACCCTAACCCTAACCCTAACCATAACCCTAACCCTAATGCAAACATAACCCTAACGCAAACCTAATTCTAACCCTAAACCTAACCCTAACTCTAACCCTAATGCAAACCTAACCCTAACCCTAACACTAACCCTAACCTAACACAAACATAAAACTAACCGTAACCCTAACTCTAACCCTAACGCAAACGTAACACTAACCCTAACCCTAACCCTAACCCTAAACCTAACCAGAACCCTAACCCAAACGAAAACCTAACCCTAACTCTAACCCTAACCCTAACCCTAACCCTAATGCAAACCTAACCATAAACCTAACCCTAACCCTAACCCTGACGGAAACATAACCATAACCCTAACCCTAAACATAACGCAAACCTAAACCTAAATCCTAACACTAACCATTACCCTAACCCTAACCCTAACGCTAACCGTAACGCAAACCTAACCCTAACCCTAAACCTAATCCTAAGCCTAACGCTAACCTTAACGCGAACAAAACCCTAACCCTAACCATAACCATAAAACCCTAACGCTAACCCTAAAGCGAACCCTAACCCTAACCCTAAACCCTAGCCCTAACCCTAACAATAACCCTAATCCTAACACTAACGCAAACCCTAACCCTAACCCTAACCATAACCCTAACCCTAACGCAAACATAACCCTAACGCAAACCTAACTCTAACCCTAACTCTAACCCTAACCCTAACGCAAACCTAACCCTAATCCTAACCCTAACGCTAACGCAAACCTAACCCCAATCCTAACCCTAACCCTAACCCTAACCCTAACGCAAACTTAACCCTAAACCTAACCCTAACCCTAACCCTAACCATAAACCTAACCCTAACCTTAACCCTAACCCTAACGAAACGTAACCTTACCCAAACCCTAACGCAAACCTAACCCTAACCCTAACCCCAACACTAACGCGAACGTAACCCTAACATAACACTAACCATAAAACCCTAATGCTAACCCTAACCCGAACCCTAACCCTAACCCTAAACCCTAGCCCTAACCCTAACCCTAACCCTAATCCTAACCCTAACGGAAACCCTAACCCTAACCGTAACCATAACCCTAACCCTAATGCAAACATAACCCTAACGCAAACCTAATTCTAACCCTAAACCTAAACCTAACTCTAACCCTAATGCAAACCTAACCCTAACCCTAACACTAACCCTAACCTAACACAAACCTAACACTAACCGTAACCCTAACTCTAACCCTAACGCAAACGTAACACTAACCCTAACTCTAACCCTAACCCTAAACCTAACCAGAACCCTAACCCTAACGAAAACCTAACCCTAACTCTAACCCTAACCCTAACCCTAACCCTAATGCAAAACTAACATTAAACCTAACGCTAACCCTAACCCTAACCCTATCCTTGAAACTAAACTTAACCGTAACCCTAACGCAAACCTAACCATAAACCTAACCCTAACCCTAACCCTGACGGAAACGTAACCATAACCCTAACCCTAAACATAACGCAAACCTAAACCTAAATCCTAACACTAACCATTACCCTAACCCTAACCCTAACGCTAACCGTAACGCAAACCTAACCCTAACCCTAAACCTAATCCTAACCCTAACGCTAACCTTAACGCGAACAAAACCCTAACCCTAACCCTAACCATAAAACCCTAACGCTAACCCTAAAGCGAACCCTAACCCTAACCCTAAACCCTAGCCCTAACCCTAACAATAACCCTAATCCTAACACTAACGCAAACCAGAACCCTAACCCTAACCATAACCCTAACCCTAATGCAAACATAACCCTAACGCAAACCTAACTCTAACCCTAACTCTAACCCTAACCCTAACGCAAACCTAACCCTAATCTTAACCCTAACCCTAACGCAAACCTAACCCTAATCCTAACCCTAACCCTAACCCTAACCCTAACGCAAACCTAACCCTAAACCTAACCCTAACCCTAACCCTAACCATAAACCTAACCCTAACCTTAACCCTAACCCTAACGAAACGTAACCCTACCCTAACCCTAACGCAAACCTAACCCTAACCCTAACCCCAACACTAACGCGAACGTAACCCTAACATAACACTAACCATAAAACCCTAATGCTAACCCTAACCCGAACCCTAACCCTAACCCTAACCCTAAACCCTAGCCCTAACCCTAACCCTAACCCTAATCCTAACCCTAATGGAAACCCTAACCCTAACCCTAACCATAACCCTAACCCTAATGCAAACATAACCCTTGCGCAAACCTAACTCTAACCCTAACCCTAACCCTAACCCTAACCCTAATGCAAACCTAACTCTAACCCTAACCCTAACCCTAACCCTAAACCTAACCAGAACCCTCACCCTAACGAAAACCTAACCCTAACTCTAACCCTAACCCTAACCCTAACCCTAATTCAAACCTAACACTAAACCTAACCCTAACCCTAACCCTAACCCTAACCTTAAAACTAAACTTAACCCTAACCCTAATGTAAACCTAACCATAAACCTAACTCTAACCCTAACCCTGACGGAAACATAACCCTAACCCTAACCCTAAACCTAACGCAAACCTAAACCTAAATCCTAACCCTAACCCTAACCCTAACCCTAACCCTAACCCTAATGCAAACCTAACCCTAACCGTAACCCTAACTCTAACCCTAACGCAAACGTAACCCTAACCCTAACCCTAACCCTAATGCTAAGCCTAAACCTAACCAGAACCCTAACTGTCGCGGGCCAGCCGCCACGAGGCGAACGGTTCCTGACAAGGGGAGTGGGAATGAAAGAAGGCACTCACACTTTGATGATGGCGATCGCGGACCCCAGTGTTCCTGGAGACGCTGAGTTTATTTTGTCCCCAGAATTTATACCTTCTGTGGACGTGCAGTTTAGCAAGTACAAAAATGCATTACCTAGTTAACAGTAAAACTTTAACTTTAACACAGGAGACACAAAATTTACTGAAACTCCCAAATGTAATTATCTTATCAATAGCTCTGATAGGCATAAGCCTTCTGTTCTGGGAACTGGCCACTACCACCACATTCCTGAGCAGCATGCAAGCACTCTCCAGATGCAGGCAGAGACAATTGCTTCAGGAGGAGGAAATAGGTTAGGTATAAACTGAGCCATTAAGGCTTTAAACATAACTGCAAACATGGCTCCACACACCTAACCCTAACGAAAACGTAAACCTAACTGTAACCCTAACCCTAACCCTAATGCAAACCTAACACTAAACCTAACCCTTACCCTAACCCTAACCTTAAAACTAACCTTAACCCTAACCCTAACCGTATATCTAACCCTATCCTTAACCCTAACCCTAACCCTAACCCTAACCCTAACCATAAACCTAACCCTAACCCTAACACTAAGTCTAACTCTAAACCTAAACTTAACTCTAAACCCTAATCCTAACCCTAACCCTATCCCTAACCCTAACACTAACGCAAACCTAACCCTAAACTTAACCCTAACCCTAAGCCTAACGGAAACCTAACCCTAAACCTAACCCTAACCCTAACCCTAACCGTAAACCTATCCCTAACCCTAACCCTCACGCAAACATAACCTAACCCTAACCCCAACCCTAACACTAACCGTAACGCGAACGTAAGACTAACCATAACCCTAACATAAAACCCTAATGCTAACCCTATCCCGAACCGTAACATTAACCCTAAACCCTAGCCCTAACCCTAACCCTAACCCTAATCCTAACCCTAACGGAAACCCTAACCCTAACCCTAACGATAACCCTAACCCTAATGCAAACATAACCCTAACGCAAACCTAATTCTAACCCTAAACCTAAACCTAACTCTAACCCTAATGCAAACCTAACCCTAACCCTAACACTAACCCTAACCTAACACAAACCTAACACTAACCGTAACCCTAACTCTAACCCTAACGCAAACGTAACACTATCCCTAACCCTAACCCTAACCCTAAACCTAACCAGAACCCTAACCCTAACGAAAAACTAACCCTAACTCTAACCCTAACCCTAACCCTAACCCTAATGCAAACCTAACATTAAATTTAACCCTAACCCTAACCCTAACCCTATCCTTGAAACTAAACTTAACCGTAACCCTAACGCAAACCTAACCATAAACCTAACCCTAACCCTAACCCTGACGGAAACATAACCATAACCCTAAGCCTAACCATAAAACCCTAACGCTAACCCTAAAGCGAACCCTAACCCTAACCCTAAACCCTAGCCCTAACCCTAACAATCACCCTAATCCTAACCCTAACGCAAACCATAACCCTAACCCTAACCATAACCCTAACCCTAATGCAAACATAACCCTAACGCAAACCTAACTCTAACCCTAACCCTAACCCTAACCCTAACCCTAATGCAAACCTAACCCTAACCCTAATCCTAACACTAACCCTAACGCAAACCTAACCCAAACCCTAACCCTAAACCTAAACCTAACCTTAAAACTAACCTTAAGCCTAACCCTAACGCAAACCAAACCCTAAACCTATGCCTATTCCTAACCCTAACGATAACATAACCTTTACCCTATCCATAAAACCCTAAAGCTAACCCTATACCGAACCCTAACCCTAACCCTAAACCCTAGTCCTAACCCTAACCCTAACCCTAACACAAACCCTAAACCTAACCCTAACCCTAACCCGAACCCTAACCCGAACCCGAACCCAAACACGAACACGAACCAGAATCAGAACCCAACCCGACCCTAAACCTAAACCTAACACTAACCCTAACCCAAAAGCTCAACCTAAACCTAAACTTAACCCTAATGCCTAAACCTAACCCAAACCCTAACCCTAGCCCTAACGCTAACCTAACCCTAAACCAAACTCTAACACTAACCCTAACCCTAACCCTAACCCTAACCGTAAAACTAACCCTAACCCTAACCCTAACCATAACTTAACCCTAAACCTAACCCTAACACTAAACCTAAACCTAACCCTAACCCTATCCCTAAACATTACCCTAACCCTAACCCTAACCATAACGCTAACCTAAACCTAACCCTAACCCAAACCCTAAGCCTAACCCTAACCCTAACCCTAACCCTAACACTAAACCTAACCCTAAACCAAAATTTTACCCTAACCATAACCCTAACCCTAACCCTAACCTTAACTCTAAAACACTAAACCTAACCCGAACCTAAAATTAACACTAAAACCTAACCCTAATCCTTACCCTAACCCTAACGCTAACCTAACCCTAACCCAAACACTAACACAAACCCTAGCCATAAACCTAACTTTAACACTAACCCTAACCCTAACCCTAAACCTAACCTAACACTAACCCTAACACTAACCCTTACCCTAACCCTAACCCTATGCAAACCTAACCCTAACCCTAACCCAAACCCTAACCCTAACCCTAACGGAAACATAACCCAAACCCTAACCTTAAACCTAACGCAAACCAAACCTAAATCCTAATCCTAACCCTAACCCTAACCCTAACCCTAACCCTAACCCTAACACTAACCTAACCCTAACCCTAACCATAAACCCTAACACTAACCCTAACCCTAACCATAAATATAACGGAAACCTAACCCTAAACATAACCTTAACCTAAACCTAAACCTAACCCAAACCCTAACCCTAACACAAACCTAACCCTAACTCTAAGCCTAACCCTAACCCTAAACCTAACCCTAAAGCAAACCGAAACCTAACCCTAAACCTAACCCTAACCCTAACCCTAATCCCTAACCCTAACCCTAACACTAACGCAAACCCTAACCCTAACCCTAAACCTAACCCTAACCTGAACCCGAAGCCGAACTCGAACAAGAATCCGAACCCGAACTCTAACCCTAAACCTAACCCTAACCCTAACCCTAACACAATACCTAACCCTAAATCTAAACTTAACACTAAAGCCTAACCCTAACCCTAACGCTAACCCTAACTCTAACGCTAACCTAACCCTAAACTAAACCTAACCCAAAACCTAACCCTAACCCTAACCTTAACCCTAATCCTAACCCTAAACCTAACCCTAACCCTAATCGTAAAACTAACCCTAACCCTAACCCTAACCCTAAACATAACCCTAAACCTAACCCTAACAATAAACCTAAAACTAACCCTAACCCTAACCCTAACCCTAACCATAACCCTAACCCTAACCCTAACACTAAATCTAACCCTAAACCTAAACTTAACTCCAAACCTTAACCTTAACCCTAACGCAAACCTAACCCTAACCCTAACCCTAACCCTAACACTAACGCAAACCTAACCCTAAACTTAACCCTAACCCTAAGCCTAAAGCAAACCTAACCCTAACCCTAACCCTAACCCTAACCGTAAACCTATCCCTAACCCTAACCCTCACGCAAACATAACCTAATCCTAACCCCAACCCTAACACTAACAGTAACGCGAACGTAAGACTAACCATAACCCTAACATAAAACCCTAATGCTAACCCTAACCCGAACC
Source organism: Rhinolophus sinicus (assembly GCF_057876585.1). NCBI lineage: Eukaryota > Metazoa > Chordata > Mammalia > Chiroptera > Rhinolophidae > Rhinolophus > Rhinolophus sinicus. Next base: position 96,231,303 of record NC_142501.1, read on the forward strand.
GTAACATTAACCCTAATTCCTAGTCCTAACCCTAACCCTAACCCTAATCCTAACCCTAACGGAAACCCTAAATCTAACCCTAACCATAACCCTAACCCTAATGCAAACATAACCCTAACGCAAACTAATTCTAACCCTAAACCTAACCCTAACTCTAACCCTAATGCAAACCTAACCCTAACCCTAACACTAACCCTAACCTAACACAATCCTAACACTAACCGTAAACCTAACTCTAACCCTAACGCAAACGTAACACTAACCCTAACCCTAACCCTAACCCTAAACCTAACCAGAACCCTAACCCTAACGAAAACCTAACCCTAACTCTAACCCTAACCCTAACCCTAACCCTAATGCAAACCTAACCCTAACCCTAATCCTAACACTAACCCTAACGCAAACCTAACCCAAACCCTAACCCTAAACCTAAACCTAACCTTAAAACTAACCTTAAGCCTAACCCTAATGCAAACCAAACCCTAAACCTATGCCTATCCCTAACCCTAACGATAACATAACCTTTACCCTATCCATAAAACCCTAAAGCTAACCCTATACCGAACCCTAACCCTAACCCTAAACCCTAGTCCTAACCCTAACCCTAACCTTAACACAAACCCTAAACCTAACCCTAACCCTAACCCGAACCCTAACCCGAACCCGAACCCAAACACGAACACGAACAAGAATCAGAACCCAACCCGACCCTAAACCTAAACCTAAACCTAACCCTAACCCAAAAGCTCACCCTAAACCTAAACTTAACCCTAATGCCTAAACCTAACCCAAACCCTAACCCTAGCCCTAACGCTAACCTAACCCTAAACCAAACCCTAACACTAACCCTAAACCTAACCCTAACCATAACCGTAAAACTGACCCTAACCCTAACCCTAACCATAACCTAACCCTAAACCTAACCCTAACACTAAACCTAAACCTAAACCTAACCCTATCCCTAAACATTACCCTAACCCTAACCCTAACCATAACGCTAACCTAAACCTAACCGTAACCCAAACCCTAAGCCTAACCATAACCCTAACCCTAACCCTAACACTAAACCTAACCCTAAACCAAAATTTAACCCTAACCATAACCCTAACCCTAACCCTAACCCTAACTCTAAAACACTAAACCTAACCCGAAACCTAAAATTAACACTAAAACCTAACCCTAACCCTTACCCTAACCCTAACGCTAACTTAACCCTAACCCAAACACTAACCCTAACCCTAACCCTAAACCTAACCTAACACTAACCCTAACACTAACCCTTACCCTAACACTAACCCTATGCAAACCTAACCCTAACCCTAACCCAAACCCTAACCCTAACCCTAACGGAAACATAACCCTAACCCTAACCTTAAACCTAACGCAAACCAAACCTAAATCCTAATCCTAACCCTAACCCTAACCCTAACCCTAACCCTAACCCTAACACTAACCTAACCCTAACCCTAAACATAAACCCTAACACTAACCCTAACCCTAACCATAAATATAACGGAAACCTAACCCTAAACCTAACCTTAACCTAAACCTAAACCTAACCCTAACCCTAACCCTAACACAAACCTAACCCTAACCCTAAGCCTAACCCTAACCCTAAACCTAACCCTAACGCAAACCGAAACCTAACCCTAACCCTAACCCTAACCGTAACGCAAACCTAACCCTAACACTAACCCTAACCTTAATCCTAACCTTAAACCTAATCATAACCCTAACCCTAACATTAACGCAAAACCTACCCTAACCCTAACTCTAACCATAAAACCCTAACGCTAAACCTAACCCGAACACTAACCCTAACTCTAAACCCTATCCCTAACAGTATCCCTCACCTTAACAATAACCATAACGCAAAACTAACCCAAACCCTACACTAATCCTAACCCTAACCCTAACCCTAACGCAACCTAACCCTAACCCTAACCATAACCTTAACCATAACCCTAAACCTAACCTAAACCTAACCCAATCCCTAACACTAACCCTAACCCTAACCCTAACCCTAATGCAAACCTAACCATAAACCTAAACCTAACCCTAACCCTGACGGAAATATACCCATAACCCTAACCCTAAACATAACGCAAACCTAAACCTAAATCCTAACACTAACCATTACCCTAACCCTAACCCTAACGCTAACCGTAACGCAAACCTAACCCTAACCCTAAACCTAATCCTAAGCCTAACGCTAACCTTAACGCGAACAAAACCCTAACCCTAATCATAACCATAAAACCCTAACACTAACCCTAAAGCGAACCCTAACCCTAACCCTAAACCCTAGCCCTAACCCTAACAATAACCCTAATCCTAACACTAACGCAAACCCTAACCCTAACCCTAACCATAACCCTAACCCTAACGCAAACATAACCCTAACGCAAACCTAACTCTAACCCTAACTCTAACCCTAACCCTAACGCAAACCTAACCCTAATCCTAACCCTAACGCTAACGCAAACCTAACCCCAATCCTAACCCTAACCCTAACCCTAACCCTAACGCAAACCTAACCCTAAACCTAACCCTAACCCTAACCCTAACCATAAACCTAACCCTAAACTTAACCCTAACCCTAACGAAACGTAACCTTACCCAAACCCTAACGCAAACCTAACCCTAACCCTAACCCCAACACTAACGCGAACGTAACCCTAACATAACACTAACCATAAAACCCTAATGCTAACCCTAACCCGAACCCTAACCCTAACCCTAATCCTAACCCTAACGGAAACCCTAACCCTAACCCTAACCATAACCCTAACCCTAATGCAAACATAACCCTAACGCAAACCTAATTCTAACCCTAAACCTAACCCTAACTCTAACCCTAATGCAAACCTAACCCTAACCCTAACACTAAACCTAACCTAACACAAACCTAAAACTAACCGTAACCCTAACTCTAACCCTAACGCAAACGTAACACTAACCCTAACCCTAACCCTAACCCTAACCCTAAACCTAACCAGAACCCTAACCCTAACGAAAACCTAACCCTAACTCTAACCCTAACCCTAACCTTAACCCTAATGCAAACCTAACCATAAACCTAACCCTAACCCTAACCCTGACGGAAACATAACCATAACCCTAACCCTAAACATAACGCAAACCTAAACCTAAATCCTAACACTAACCATTACCCTAACCCTAACCCTAACGCAAACCGTAACGCAAACCTAACCCTAAACCTAAACCTAATCCTAAGCCTAACGCTAACCTTAACGCGAACAAAACCCTAACCCTAACCATAACCATAAAACCCTAACGCTAACCCTAAAGCGAACCCTAACCCTAACACTAAACCCTAGCCCTAACCCTAACAATAACCCTAATCCTAACACTAACGCAAACCCTAACCCTAACCCTAACCATAACCCTAACCCTAACGCAAACATAACCCTAACGCAAACCTAACTCTAACCCTAACTCTAACCCTAACCCTAACGCAAACCTAACCCTAATCCTAACACTAACGCTAACGCAAACCTAACCGCAATCCTAACCCTAACCCTAACCCTAACCCTAACGCAAACCTAACCCTAAACCTAACCCTAACCCTAACCCTAACCATAAACCTAACCCTAACCTTAACCCTAACCCTAACGAAACGTAACCTTACCCAAACCCTAACGCAAACCTAACCCTAACCCTAACCCCAACACTAACGCGAACGTAACCCTAACATAACACTAACCATAAAACCCTAATGCTAACCCTAACCCGAACCCTAACCCTAACCCTAAACCCTAGCCCTAACCCTAACCCTAACCCTAATCCTAACCCTAACGGAAACCCTAACCCTAACCCTAACCATAACCCTAACCCTAATGCAAACATAACCCTAACGCAAACCTAATTCTAACCCTAAACCTAAACCTAACTCTAACCCTAATGCAAACCTAACCCTAACCCTAACACTAACCCTAACCTAACACAAACCTAACACTAACCGTAACCCTAACTCTAACCCTAACGCAAACGTAACACTAACCCTAACTCTAACCCTAACCCTAAACCTAACCAGAACCCTAACCCTAACGAAAACCTAACCCTAACTCTAACCCTAACCCTAACCCTATCCTTGAAACTAAACTTAACCGTAACCCTAACGCAAACCTAACCATAAACCTAACCCTAACCCTAACCCTGACGGAAACGTAACCATAACCCTAACCCTAAACATAACGCAAACCTAAACCTAAATCCTAACACTAACCATTACCCTAACCCTAACCCTAACGCTAACCGTAACGCAAACCTAACCCTAACCCTAAACCTAATCCTAACCCTAACGCTAACCTTAACGCGAACAAAACCCTAACCCTAACCCTAACCATAAAACCCTAACGCTAACCCTAAAGCGAACCCTAACCCTAACCCTAAACCCTAGCCCTAACCCTAACAATAACCCTAATCGTAACACTAACGCAAACCCTAACCCTAACCCTAACCATAACCCTAACCCTAATGCAAACATAACCCTAACGCAAACCTAACTCTAACCCTAACTCTAACCCTAACCCTAACGCAAACCTAACCCTAATCTTAACCCTAACCCTAACGCAAACCTAACCCTAATCCTAACCCTAACCCTAACCCTAACCCTAACGCAAACCTAACCCTAAACCTAACCCTAACCCTAACCATAAACCTAACCCTAACCTTAACCCTAACCCTAACGAAACGTAACCCAACCCTAACCCTAACGCAAACCTAACCCTAACCCTAACCCCAAAACTAACGCGAACGTAACCCTAACATAACACTAACCATAAAACCCTAATGCTATCCCTAACCCGAACCCTAACCCTAACCCTAACCCTAAACCCTAGCCCTAACCCTAACCCTAACCCTAATCCTAACCCTAATGGAAACCCTAACCCTAACCCTAACCATAACCCTAACCCTAATGCATACATAACCCTTGCGCAAACCTAACTCTAACCCTAACCCTAACCCTAACCCTAACCCTAATGCAAACCTAACTCTAACCCTAACCCTAACCCTAACCCTAACCCTAATTCAAACCTAACACTAAACCTAACCCTAACCCTAACCCTAACCTTAAAACTAAACTTAACCCTAACCCTAATGTAAACCTAACCATAAACTTAACTCTAACCCTAACCCTGACGGAAACATAACCCTAACCCTAACCCTAAACCTAACGCAAACCTAAACCTAAATCCTAACCCTAACCCTAACCCTAACCCTAACCCTTACGCAAACTAAACCCTAACCCTAACCGTAACCCTAACCCTAACCTTAACTCAAACTTAACCCGAAAGGTAACCCTAACCTTAAGCTAACCCTAACCCTAACCCTAATGCTAACCTAACCCTAACCCTAATCCTAACCTAACCCTAATCTTAACCCTAACGCAAACCTAACCCTAACCGTAACCCTAACACTAACCCTAACGCAAACCTAAACCTAACCCTAAACCTAACCCTAACCCTAACCCTAACGCAAATCTAACCTTAACCCTAACTCTACCCTAACCCTAAACCAAAACCTAACCTTAACCCTAACGCAAACCTAACCATAACCCTAACCTTAACCCTAACCCTAACGCAAACCTAACCCTAACCATAACCCTAACACTAACCCTTACGCAAACTTAACTCTACCCCTAACCCCAACTCTAACGCAAACCTAACCCTAACCCTAACCTTAACCCGATACCTAATCTTAAACATAACCCTAACCTTAACCCTAACACTAACCTAACCCTAACCTTAACCCTAACCCTAACCCAAACCTAACCCTAACCTTAACACTAATCCTAACCCTAACGCAAATCTAACCCTAAACCTAACCCTAAACCTAACCCAAACGCAAATCTAACCCTAACCCTAACCCTAACCCTAACCCTAACCCTAAACCTAACCCTAACCCTAACGAAAACTTAACCCTAACCCTAACCCTAACCGTAACCCTAAACCTAACGCGTAGCTAAACCTAAACCTAACCCTAACCCTAACCTTAACCCTAACCCTAACGCAAACCTAACCGACACCATAACCCTAAACCTAACCCTAACACAAACATAAACCTAAACATAACCCTAACCCTAACCTTAACGCAAACCTAACCATAACCCTAACATTAACCCTAACCCTAACGCATACCTAACCCTAACGCTAAACCTAACGCTAACCCTAACGCAAACCTAACCCTAACCCTAATCCTAACCCTAACCCTAACACAAACCTAACCATAACCTTAACCTAACCCTAACCTTAACACAAACCTAACCCTAACCCTAACCCTAACCCTAATGTAACCCTAACGCAAATCTAACCCAAACCCTAATTCTAAACCTAACGCAAACCTAAGCCTAAATCCTAACCCTAATCATAACCCTAACCCTAACCTTAAAGCTAACCTAACCTTAACAATAACCCTAGACATTAACCCTAACCCTAACCCTAACGATAACCCTAACGCAAAACTAACCCAAACTTAACCCTAAACCTAACACAAACCTAAACCTAACCCTATCTCTAACCCTAACAATAACCCTAACCCTAACCCTAAACCAAACCCTAGCCTAACCCTAACCCTAACCCTCACCCTAACCCTAACCCAAACCCGAATCCTAACCCTAACCCTAACCCTAAACCTAACCCTAACGCAATCCTAACCCTAACCCTAAACCTAACCATAAACCTAATCCTAACCCTAACCCTAACCCTAACGAAAACCCAACCCTAACACTATCCCTATTCCTAACCCTAACCCTAACCCTAACCCTAACCATAACCCTAAACCTAACGCTAATCCTAAACCTAAAACTAAGCCTAACCCTAACCCTAACGCAAACCTAACCCTAAGCCTAACCCTAACCCTAACCCTAACTTTAACCCTAACCCTAACGCAAACCTAACCCTAACCCTAACCCTAACCCTAACCATTACGCAAGCTTAAGCCTAACCCTAACCATAACCCTAACCCTAACCCTAACCCAACCCTAACCCTAACCCTAACACTAACTGAAACCTAACCCTAACCCTAACCCTAAAGCTAAACCTAACCTTAAACTAACCTTAAACCTAACCCTAACCCTAACCTAACCCTAACCCTAAACCTAACCCTAACTCTAACCCTAACTCAAACCTAACCCTAACCCTAAACCTAACTCTGATCCTAACGCAAACCTAAGTCTAAATCCTAACCCTAACCATAACCCTAACCCTAACGCAAACCTAACCCTAACACTAACCCTAACCCTAACCCTAACGGAAACCTTACCATAACCCTAACCCCAACCCTAACCCTAACACAAACCTAACCCTAATCCTAACCCTATCGCTAACGCATACCTAACCCTAAGTCTAATCCTCATCCTGACGAAAACCTACCCTTAACCCTAACCCTAAACTAACCCTAACGCAAACCTAACCCTAACCATAAACCTAACCCTAAACCTAACCCTAACCCGAACCCTAACCTAACCCTAACCCTATACCTAACCCTATCCCTATCCGTAAAGCAAATCTAACCCTAACCCTAACCCTAAATCTAAACCTAACGCAAACCTAAGCCTAAATCCTAACCCTAATCCTAACCGTAACCCTAACCCTAAAGCTAACATAACCCTAACCCTAACCCTAAGCATTAACCCAAACCCTAACCCTAACGATAATCCTAACGCAAAACTAACCCTAACCCTAACCCTAAACCTAACGCAAACCTAAACCTAACCCTAACCCTAAACATAACCCTAACCCTAACCCTAAACCTAAACCCTAACCCAACCCTAACCCTAACCCTAAACCTAAACCTAACCCTAACCCAAACCCTAAACCTAACTCTAACCCTAACCCTAACCCTAACCCTAACGCAATCCTAACCCTAACCCTAAACCTAACCATAAACCTAAACCTAACCATAACCCTAACCCTAACGCAAACCTAACCATAACACTATCCCTATCCCTAACCCTAACCCTAATCCTAACGCAAACCTAACCCTAACCCTATCCCTAACCCTAACCGAAGCCTAACTCTTACCCTAACACTAACCCTAACATAACCCTAACCCGAACCTTAACGCAAACCTAACCCTAACCCTAACCCTAAACCTACCCTAACCTTAAACCTAACCCTAACCCTAACCCTAAACCCTAAACCTAACCCTAACATAACCCTAACCCTAACCCTAACCCTAAACGCTAAACCTAACCATAACCTAACATTTACCATAACCCTAACCCTAACCTAAGCCTAAATCTTACCGTAACCCTAACCCTAACCCTAACGCTAACCCTAATCCTAACCCTAAACCTAACCCTAACCATAAACCTAACCTAACCCTACCCTACCTAACCCTAAACCTAACCCTAACCCTAAATCCTAAACCTAACTCTAACTTAACACTAACCCTAAACCTAACCCTAACCATAACCTAAACCTAACGCTAAACATAAACCTAAACCTACCCTAACCCTAACGCAAACCTAACCCTAATCCTAACCCTAACCCTAACTCTAAACCTAACCCTAACGCAAACCTAAGCCTAACCATAACCCTAACCCTAACCCTTACGCAAACTAAACCCTAAAACTAACCGTAACCCTAACCCTAACCGTAACTCAAACTTAACCCTAAAGCTAACCCTAACCTTAAACTAACCCTAACCCTAACCCTAACGCTAACCTAACCCTAACCCTAACCCTAACCTAACCCTAATCTTAACCCTAACGCAAACCTAACCCTAACCGTAACCCTAACACTAACCCTAACGCAAACCTAACCCTAACCATAAACCTAACCCTAACCCTAACCCTAACGCAAACCTAACCATAACCCAAACTCTACCCTAACCCTAAACCAAAACCAAACCTTAACCCTAACGCAAACCTAACCCTAACCCTAACCCTAACCCGAACCCTAACGCAAACCAAACCCTAACCATAACCCTAACCCTAACCCTTACGCAAACTTAACTCTACCCCTAACCCCAACCCTAACGCAAACCTAACCCTAACCCTAACCTTAACCCGATACCTAAACTTAAACATAACCCTAACCTTAACCCTAACACTAACCTAACCCTAACCCTAACCCTAACCCTAACACAAACCTAACCCTAACCCTAACACTAATCCTAACCCTAACGCAAATCTAATCCTAAACCTAACCCTAAACCTAACCCAAACGCAAACCTAACCCTAACCCTAACCCTAACCCTAACCCTAACCCTAACCGTAACGAAAACTTAACCCTAACCCTATCCCTAAACCTAACCCTAACACAAACCTAACCCTAAACCTAACACTAACCCTAACCCTAACGCAAACCTAACCCTAACCATAACCCTAAACCTAACCCTAACACAAACCTAACACTAAACCTAACCCTAACCCTAACCCTAACGCACCTAACCATAACCCTAACATTAACCCTAACCCTTACGCATACCTAACACTAACCCTAAACCTAACCATAACCCTAACGCAAACATAACCCTAACCCTAAACCTAACCCTAACCCTAACGCAAACCTAACCATAACCTTAATCCTAACCCTAACCCTAACACAAACCTAACCCTAACCCTAACCCTAACCCTAAACTAACCCTAACGCAAATCTAACCCAAACCCAAACCCTAATTCTAAACCTAACGCAAACCTAAGCCTAAATCCTAACCCTAATCATAACCCTAACCCTAACCGTAAAGCTAACCTAACCTTAACTCTAACCCTAGACGTTAACCCTAACCCTAACCCTAACGATAACCCTAACGCAAAACTAACCCAAACCTAACCCTAAACCTAACACAAACCTAAACCTAACCCTAACTCTAACCCTAACCATAACCCTAAGCCTAACCCTAAACCTAAACCCTAGCCTAAACCTAACCCTAACCCTCACCCTAACCCTAACCCAAACCCGAATCCTAACCCTAACCTTAACCCTAACCCTAACCCTAACGCAATCCTAACCCTAACACTAAAACTAACACTAAACCTAATCCTAACCCTAACCCTAACCCTATCCCTAACCTAACCCTAACCCTAACCCTAACCCTAACGGAAACCTAACCCTAACCCTAACCCTAACCCTAACCTAAGCCTAACTCTTACCCTAACACTAACCCTTAATCTAACCCTAACTCTAACCCTAACACAAACCTAACCCTAACCCTAACCCTAACGCAAACCTAACCCTAACCATAACCCTAACCGAAACCCTAAACCTAACCCTAATCTAACACTAACCCTAACCCTAACCCGAACCATAACCCTAAACTTAAAGCTAATCCTAAACGTAAACCTAACCCTAACCCTAACGCAAACCTAGCCCTAACCCTAACCCTAACCCTAACCCTAACCCTAACCCTAACCCTAACGCAAACCTAACCCTAACCCTAACCCTAACCCTAACCCTTACGCAAACTTAACCCTAACCCTAATCCTAACCCTAACCCTAAACCTAAACCCTGGCCCTAAAACTAACCCTAACCCTAACCCTAACCCTAACCCTAACTCAAACCTAACACTAACCCTAACCCTAAAGCTAACCCTAACCTTAAACTAAACTTAACCCTAACCCTAACGCTAACCCAACCCTAACCCTAAACCTAAACCTAACCCTAAACCTAACGCAAACCTAACCCTAACCCTAAACCTAACACTAATCCTAACGCAAACCTAAGCCTAAATCCTAACCCTAACCCTAACCCTAACCCTAACGCAAACCTCACCATAACCCTAACCCTAACCCAACCCTAACAAAAACCTAACCCTAACCCTAACCCTAACCCTAACGCATATCTAACCCTAAGCCTAATCCTAATCCTAACGCAAACCTAACCCTAACCCTAAACTAACCCTAACGGAAACCTAACCTCAACCATAACCCTAACCCTAAACCTAACCCTAACACTATCCATAACGCAAATCTAACCCTAACCCTAACCCTAACTCTAAACCTAACGCAAACCTAAGCCTAAATCCTAACCCTAATCCTAACCCTAACCCTTAACCTAACCCTGAGCCCAACCCTAACCCTAACGCAAACCTAACCCTAACCCTAACCCTAACCCTAACCCTAACCCTTACGCAAACTTAACCCTAACCCTAACCGTAACACTAACCCTAACCCTAATTCCAACCTAACCCTAAAGCTAACCCTAACCTTAAACTAACCTTAACCCTAACCCTAACGCTAACCTAAACCTAACCCTAACCCTAACCCTAACCCTAACCCTAACCTTAACCCTAAAGCAAACCTAACCATAACACTAAGTCTAACACTAACCCTAAACCTAAACCTAACATTAACCCTAACGCAAACCTAACCCTAACCCTAACCCTAACCCTAAGCCTAACGCAAACCAAACCCTAACCATAACCCTAACCCTAACCCTTACGCAAACTTAACTCTAACTCTAACCCTAACCCTAACGCAAACCTAACCCTAACCCTAACATTAACCCGATACCTAACTTTAACCATAACAATAACCCTAACCCTAACCCTAACCCTAACCCTAACCCTAACCCAAAACTAACCCTAACCCTAACCCTAAACCTAACCCTAACGCAAACTAACCCTAAACCTAACCCTAAACCTAACCCAAACGCAAAACTAACCCTAACCCTAACCTAACCCTAACCCTAAACCTAACCCTAACCCTAACCCATACCTAACCCTAACCTTAACCCTAACCCTAACGCAAAATCAAACCTAACCCTAAACCTAACCCTAACCCTAACCCTAACACAAACTGTAACGCGTAGCTAAACCTAAACCTAACCCTAACCCTAACCCTAACCCTAACCCTAACCCTAACCCTAACCTTAACCCTAAAGCAAACGTAACCCTAACCATAACCCTAACCCTAACCCTAACACAAACCTAACCCTAACCCTAACCCTAACCCTAACGCAAACCTAACCATAACCCTAACCCTAACCCTAACCATAACTCAAACCTAACCCTAACTCTAACCCTAAAGCTTACCCTAACCTTAAACTAACCTTAACCCTAACCCTAACGCTAAACTAACCCTAACACTAATCCTAACCCTAACCCTAAACCCTAACCCTAACCCTAACCCTACCCTAACCTATACCTAACCCTTACCCTAACCCTAAGTCCTAAACCTAAACCTAACCTAACCCTACCCTAACCCTCATGCAAACCTAAACCTAACCCAATACCTAACCATAGCCCTAAAAATACCTAACCCTAACCCTAACCCTAACCCTAATGCAAACCTAACTCTAACCCTAACCCTAACCCTAAACACTAGCCCTACCATAACCCTAATCCTAACCCTAAACCTATCTCAACCTAACCCTAACCCTAACCCTAACCCGAAACCTAACCTTAACCCTAACGCAAACCTAACCCTAACCCTAACCCTAAACCTACCCTAACCTTAAACGTAAACCTAACCCTAACCCTAAACCCTAAACCTAACCCTAACATAACCCTAATCCTAACCCTAACCCTAAACGCTAAACCTAACCATAACCTAACATTTACCATAACCCTAACCCTAACCTAAGCCTAACTCTTACCGTAACCCTAACCCTAACCCTAACCCTAACCCTAACCCTAACCCTAACCCTAACCCTAACCCTAACCCTAACCCTAAACCTAAACTAACCCTACCCTACCTAACCCTAAACCTAACCCTAACCCTAAATCCTAAACCTAACTCTAACTTAACACTAACCCTAAACCTAACCCTAACCATAACCTAAACCTAACGCTAAACCTAAACCTAAACTTACCCTAACCCTAACGCAAACCTAACCCTAATCCTAACCCTAACCCTAACCCTAAACCTAACCCTAACGTAAACCTAAGCCTAACCATAACCCTAACCCTAACCCTTACGCAAACTAAACCCTAAAACTAACCGTAACCCTAACCCTAACCTTAACTCAAACTTAACCCTAAAGCTAACCCTAACCTTAAACTAACCCTAACCCTAACCCTAACGCTAACCTAACCCTAACCCTAACCCTAACCTAACCCTAATCTTAACCCTAACGCAAACCTAACCATAACCGTGACTCTAACACTAACCCTAACGCAAACTTAACCCTAACCCTAAACCTAACCCTAACCCTAACCTTAACGCAAACCTAACCATAACCCTAACTCTACCCTAACCCTAAACCAAAACCTAACCTTAACCCTAACGCAAACCTAACCCTAACCCTAACCCTAACGCGAACCCTAACGCAAACCTAACCCTAAACATAACCCTAACCCTAACCCTTACGCAAACTTAACTCTACCCCTAACCCCAACCCTAACGCAAACCTAACCCTAACGCTAACCCTAACCCTAACTCAAACCTAACAGTAACCCTAACCCTAAAGCTAACCCTAACCTTAAACTAACCCTAACCCTAACTCTAATGCAAACCTAACCCTAACCCTAAACCTAACTCTAACGCAAACCTAACCTTAACCATAACCCTGAACTAACCCTAACGCAAATCTAACCCTAACCGTAACCATAACCCTAAACCTAACCGTAACCTTAACCCTAACGCAAACCTAACCCTAACCCTAAACCTAACACTAACCCTATCCTTAACGCAAATCTTACCCTAACCCTAACCCTAACTATAAACCAAACAAAAAACCTAAGGCTAAATCCTAACCCTAATCCTAACCCTAACCCTAACCCTAAAGCTAACCTTACCCTAACTCTAACCCTAAACATTAACCCTAAACCTAACCCTAACGATAACCCTAACGCAAAACTAACCCAAACCTAACCCTAAACCTAACCCTAACCCTAACCCTAACCATAACCCTAACGCAAATCTAACCCTAAACTTAACCCTAAACCTAACCCAAACGCAAACCTAACCCTAACCCTAACCCTATCCCTAACGCAAACCTAACTTAATCCTACCACTAACCTTAACTCGTAGCTAAACCTAAACCTAACCCTAACCCTAACCCTAACCCTAATCCTAAAGCAAACCTAACCCTAACCATAACCCTAACCCTAACCATAACACAAACCTAACCCTAACACTAACCCTAACCATAACCCTAAACATAACGCTAACACTTAACCTAAACCTAACCCTAACCAAAACCCTAACGCAAACCTAACCCTAACCCTAAACCTAAACCGAACCCTAACACTAACACAAACCTAACCCTAACCCTAACCCCAACCCTAACCCTAACCCTTACGCAAACTTAAACCTAACCCTAACCCTAACCCTAATCCTAAACCTAAACTCTGGCCCTAAACCTAACCGTAACCCTAACCCTAACCCTAACCCTAACTCAAACTTAACACTAACCCTAACCCTAAAGCTAACCCTAACCTTAAACTAACCTAAACCCTAACCCTAACGCTAACCTAACCCTAAGGCTAAACCTAACCCTAACCCTAACCCTAACGCAAACCTAACCCTAACCCTAAACCTAACTCTAATCCTAACGCAAACCTAAGCCTAAATCCTAACCCTAACCCTAACCCTAACCCTAACGCAAAACTAACACTAACCCTAACCCTAACCCTAATGCAAACCTAACCCTAACCCTAAACCTAACTCTAACCCGATCCATAACGCAAATCTAACCGAAACTCTAACCCTATCTCTAAACCTAACACAAACCTAAGCCTAAATCCTAACCCTAATCCTAACCCTAACCCTAACCCTAAACCTAACCCTAACCCTAACCCTAACCCTAACCCTAACCCTAACCCTAACCTTAACCCTTACGCAAACCTAACGCTAACCCTAACCCTAACCCTAACGCAAACCTTAACATAAACCTAACCCTAACCCTAACCCTAACGCAAACCTAACCCTAACCATAACCCTAACTCTAACCCTAACACACCTAACCCTAACCCTAAACCTAACCCTAAACCTAATCCTAACCCTAACTCTAACGGAAACCTAAACCTAAACCTAAACCTTACCCTAACCCTAACGCAAACCTAACCCTAACACTAACCCTTCCCTAACCCTAACCCTAACGCATAACTAACCCTAACCCTAACCCTAACCCGAAACCTAACCCTAACGGAAACCTAACCTTAACCATAACCCTAACCGAAACCCAAACCTAACCATAACCTAACACTAACCCTAACCTTAACCCTAACCATAACCCTAAACCTAACGCTAACACTTAACCTAAACCTAACCCTAACCCTAACCCTAACCCTAACGTAAACCTAAACCTAACCCTAACCCTAACCCTAACCGTTACGCAAACTTAACCCTAAAACTAACCGTAACCCTAACCCTAACCCATACTCAAACCTACCCCTAACGCTAACCCTAACCTTAACCCTAACCCTAATGCTAACCTAACCCTAACCCTAACCCTAACCCTAACCATAACCCTAACCCTAAACCTAACCTTAACCCTAACGCAAACCTAACCCTAACCCTAACCCTAACCCTAACCCTAAACCTAAACCTAACTCTAACCAAACCTTAACGCAAACCTAACCCTAACCCTAACCCTAACGCAAACCTAACCCTAACCCTAACCCTAACCCTCACCCTAACCCTTACCCTAATCCTAACGGAAACCTAACCATAACCCTATCTCTAACCCTAACCCTAAACCAAAACCTAACCTTAACCCTAACGCAAACCTAATCTCAACCCTAACGCAAACCCTAACCCTAATCCTAACCCTAACGCAAACCTAACCCAAACCCTATCCCTAATCCTAACCCTAACCCTAACCCTAAAGCTAACCTAACCCTAACTTTAACCCTAAACATTAACCCTAACTATAACCCTAATGATAACCGTAACGCAAACCTAACCCAAAATCTAACCCTAAACCTAACACAAACCTAAACTTAACCCTAACCCTAACCCTAACCATAACCCTAACCCTAACCCTAATCCTAAACCCTAAACTAACCCTAACCCTAACACTAACCCTACCCAACCCTAAGCCTAACCCAAACCCTAAACCTAACCCTATCCGTAACCGTAACCCTAACGCAATCCTAACCCTAACCCTAAACCTAACCCTAACATTAACCCTAACGCAAACCTAACCCTAACCCTATCCCTATCCCTAACCCTAACCCTAACCTTAACCCTAACGCAAACCTAACCATAACCCTAACCCTAACCCTAACCTAAGCCTAATCCTAATGCTAACGCAAACCTAACACTAACCCTAACTTTAAACTAACACTAACGCAAACCTAACCGTAACCCAAACCCTAACCCTAACGCAAAGCAAACCCTATCCATAACCCTAACACTAACCCTAACGCAAACCTAACCATAACCCTAACCCTAACCCTAACGCAAACCTAACCCTAACCCTAAGCCTAACCAACCCTACCCCTAACCCTAACCCTAAAACTAACTCTAACCCTAAACCGTAAACCTAACCCTAACCCTACCCTAACCTATCCCTAATCCTAACCCTAACCCTAAACCCTAAACCTAACCCTAACCTAACCCTAACCCTAACCCTAATGCAGACCTAACCCTAACCCTAACCCTAACGATAACCCTAACGAAAAACTAACCCTAAACCTAACCCTAAACCTACCGCAAATCTAACCATAACCCTAACCCTAACCATAACCGTAACCCTAAGCCTTAACCTAAACCCTAACCTAACTCTAACCCAAACCTAACCCTAACCCTAAACCTAACCCTAACCCTAACCCTATCGCAATCCTAACCCTAACCCTAAACCAAACCCTAAACCTAAACCTAACCCTAACCCTAACCCTAACGCAAACCTAACCCTAACCCTAACCCTAACACGAACCCTAACCCTAACGCAAACCTAACCCTAACCATAACCCTAACTCTAACCCTAACACAAACCTAACCCTAACCCTAACCCTAAACCTAACTCTAAACCTAATCCTAACCCTAACTCTAACGGAAACCTAAACCTAAACATAACCCAAAACTAACCCTAACGCAAACCTAACCCTAACACTAAACCTAACCCTAACCCTAACCCTAACGCAAACCTAACCCTAACCCTAACCCCGAACACGAACCCTAAACCTAACGCAAACCTAACCCTAACCATAACCCTAAACGAAACCCTAAAGCTAACCCTAACCTAATACTAACCCTAACCCTAACCCTAACATAACATTAAACCAAAGGCTAATCCTAAACCTAAACCTAACCCTAACCCTAACGCAAACCTTATCCTAACCATAACCCTAACCCTAACCATAACCCTAACGCAAACCTAACCCTAACCCTAACCCTAACCCTAATGCGTAGCTAAACCTAAAACTAACCCTAACCCTAAACCTATCCCTAACCCTAAACCTAACGCAAACCTAACCATAACCATAACCCTAACCCTAACCCTAACACAAACGTAACCCTAACCCTGACCCTAACGCAAACCTAACCATAAGCCTAACCCTAACCCTAACGCATACCTAACCCTAACCATAATCTAACCCTAACCCTAATGCAAACCTAACCATAAACCTAACCCTAGCACAAACCTAACCCTAACCCTAACCCTAAACTAACCCTAACACAAACCTAACCCTAAACATAACCCTAATCCTAAACATAACCCTAACCGTAACCCTAACGCAAACCTAACCCTAACCCTAAACCTAACCCTAACCCTATCCATAACGCAAATCTAACCCTAACCCTAACCCTAAATCAAAACCTAACGGAAACCTTAGCCTTAATCATAACTCTAACCCTAACCCTAACCCTAAACCTAAACATAACTCTAACCCTGAGCAAACGCAAACCTAACCCTAACCTTAACCCTAACCCTAACCCTAATCGTAATCCTAACCCTAATTGAACCTAACCCTAACCCTAAGCCTAACCCGAAACCTAACCTTAACCGAAACCCTAACCCTAACCTAACCCTAACCCTAAAGCTAACCCTAACCCTAAACCCTAAACCTAACCCTAACATAACACTAAACCTAACCCTAACCCTAAACACTAAACCTAACCATAACCTAACATTAACCATAACCCTAACCCTAACCTAAGCCTAACTCTTACCCTAACCCTAACCCTAAACCTAACCCTAACCCTACCCTAACGGAAACCTAACCCTAATCCTAACCCTAACCCTAACCCTAACCTAACACTACCCTAACCTAAACCTAAACCTACCCTAACCCTAAATCTTAAACGTAACCCTAACCTAACAGTAACCCTAAACCTAACACTAAACATAACCTTTAACCTAACGCTAACCTTAAACCTGATCATAAACCTAACCCTAACACAAACCTAACCCTAATTCTAACCCTAACCCTAACCCTAAACCTAACCTTAACCCTAACTCAAACCTAACCCTAACCCTAACCCTAACCATTACGCAAACTTAACCCTAACCATAACCCTAACCCAAACCCTAAACCTAAACCCTGGCCCTAACACTAACCGTAACCCTAACCCTAACCATAACTCAAATTAAACCTAACCCTAACCTTAAAGCTAACCATAACCTTAAACTAACCTTAACCCTAAACCTAACGCTAACCTAACCCTAACCCTAACCCTAACCTTAACTCTAACCATAACTAAAACCTAACCCTAACCCTAACCCTAAACTTAAACCTAAAACTAACTCTAACCCTAACCATAACGCAAACCTAAACCTAACCCTAACCCTAACCCTAACCCTAACGCAAACGTAACGCTAACGCTAACCCTAACCCTAACCATTACGCAAACTTAACCCTAACCCTAACCCTAACCCTTTCCCTAAACCTAAACCCTGGCCCTAAGCCTAACCCTAACCCTAACCCTAACCATAACTCAAATTAAACCTAACCCTAACCCTAAAGCTAACCCTAACCTTTAACTAACCTTAAACGTAACCCTAACGCAAACCTAACCCTAACCCTAACCCTAACCCTAACCCTAACCCTAACCCTAACCCTAACCTTAACCCTAACCCTAACCCTAACCGTAACCCTAAACCTAACCTTAACCCTAACACAAACCTAACCCTAACCCTAATCCTAACCCTAACCCTAACGCAAACCTTACCCTAAACCCAACCCTAACCCTAACCCTAACGCAAACCTAACCCTTTCCCTAAACCTAATCTAACGCAAACCTAACCTTAACCCTAACCCTAACCCTAACACTAACCCTAACGGGTAGCTAAACCTAAACCTAACCTTAACCCTAACCCTAACCCTAACACTAACCCTAACGGGTAGCTAAACCTAAACCTAACCATAACCCTAACCCTAACCCTAACACTAACCCTAACGGGTAGCTAAACCTAAACCTAACCCAAACCCTAACCCTAAACCTAAACCTAACCTTAAAACAACCTTAAGCCTAACCCTAACGCAAACCAAACCCTAAACCTATGCCTATTCCTAACCCTAACGATAACATAACCTTTACCCTATCCATAAAACCCTAAAGCTAACCCTATACCGAACCCTAACCCTAACCCTAAACCCTAGTCCTAACCCTAACCCTAACCCTAACACAAACCCTAAACCTAACCCTAACCCTAACCCGAACCCTAACCCGAACCCGAACCCAAACACGAACACGAACCAGAATCAGAACCCAACCCGACCCTAAACCTAAACCTAACACTAACCCTAACCCAAAAGCTCAACCTAAACCTAAACTTAACCCTAATGCCTAAACCTAACCCAAACCCTAACCCTAGCCCTAACGCTAACCTAACCCTAAACCAAACCCTAACACTAACCCTAACCCTAACCCTAACCCTAACCGTAAAACTAACCCTAACCCTAACCCTAACCATAACCTAACCCTAACCCTAACCCTAACCCTAATGCAAACCTAACATTAAACCTAACCCTAAACCTAACCCTAACCCTATCCTTGAAACTAAACTTAACCGTAACCCTAACGCAAACCTAACCATAAACCTAACCCTAACCCTAACCCTGACGGAAACATAACCATAACCCTAACCCTAAACATAACGCAAACCTAAACCTAAATCCTAACACTAACCATTACCCTAACTCTAAACCTAACGCTAACCGTAACGCAAACCTAACTCTAACCCTAAACCTAATCCTAACCCTAACGCTAACCTTAACGCGAACAAAACCCTAACCCTAACCCTAACCATAAAACCCTAACGCTAACCCTAAAGCGAACCCTAACCCTAACCCTAAACCCTAGCCCTAACCCTAACAATAACCCTAATCCTAACCCTAACGCAAACCCTAACCCTAACCCTAACCCTAACGCAAACCTAACCCTAAACCTAACCCTAACCCTAACCCTAACCATAAACCTAACCCTAACCTTAACCCTAACCCTAACGAAACGTAACCTTACCCAAACCCTAACGCAAACCTAACCCTAACCCTAACCCCAACACTAACGCGAACGTAACCCTAACATAACACTAACCATAAAACCCTAATGCTAACCCTAACCCGAACCCTAACCCTAACCCTAAACCCTAGCCCTAACCCTAACCCTAACCCTAATCCTAACCCTAACGGAAACCCTAACCCTAACCCTAACCATAACCCTAACCCTAATGCAAACATAACCCTAACGCAAACCTAATTCTAACCCTAAACCTAAACCTAACTCTAACCCTAATGCAAACCTAACCCTAACCCTAACACTAACCCTAACCTAACACAAACCTAACACTAACCGTAACCCTAACTCTAACCCTAACGCAAACGTAACACTAACCCTAACTCTAACGCTAACCCTAAACCTAACCAGAACCCTAACCCTAACGAAAACCTAACCCTAACTCTAACCCTAACCCTAACCCTATCCTTGAAACTAAACTTAACCGTAACCCTAACGCAAACCTAACCATAAACCTAACCCTAACCCTAACCCTGACGGAAACGTAACCATAACCCTAACCCTAAACATAACGCAAACCTAAACCTAAATCCTAACACTAACCATTACCCTAACCCTAACCCTAACGCTAACCGTAACGCAAACCTAACCCTAACCCTAAACCTAATCCTAACCCTAACGCTAACCTTAACGCGAACAAAACCCTAACCCTAACCCTAACCATAAAACCCTAACGCTAACCCTAAAGCGAACCCTAACCCTAACCCTAAACCCTAGCCCTAAACCTAACAATAACCCTAATCGTAACACTAACGCAAACCCTAACCCTAACCCTAACCATAACCCTAACCCTAATGCAAACATAACCCTAACGCAAACCTAACTCTAACCCTAACTCTAACCCTAACCCTAACGCAAACCTAACCCTAATCTTAACCCTAACCCTAACGCAAACCTAACCCTAATCCTAACCCTAACCCTAACCCTAACCCTAACGCAAACCTAACCCTAAACCTAACCCTAACCCTAACCATAAACCTAACCCTAACCTTAACCCTAACCCTAACGAAACGTAACCCAACCCTAACCCTAACGCAAACCTAACCCTAACCCTAACCCCAAAACTAACGCGAACGTAACCCTAACATAACACTAACCATAAAACCCTAATGCTAACCCTAACCCGAACCCTAACCCTAACCCTAACACTAAACCCTAGCCCTAACCCTAACCCTAACCCTAATCCTAACCCTAATGGAAACCCTAACCCTAACCCTAACCATAACCCTAACCCTAATGCATACATAACCCTTGCGCAAACCTAACTCTAACCCTAACCCTAACCCTAACCCTAACCCTAATGCAAACCTAACTCTAACCCTAACCCTAACCCTAACCCTAACCCTAATTCAAACCTAACACTAAACCTAACCCTAACCCTAACCCTAACCTTAAAACTAAACTTAACCCTAACCCTAATGTAAACCTAACCATAAACCTAACTCTAACCCTAACCCTGACGGAAACATAACCCTAACCCTAACCCTAAACCTAACGCAAACCTAAACCTAAATCCTAACCCTAACCCTAACCCTAACCCTAACCCTTACGCAAACTAAACCCTAACCCTAACCGTAACCCTAACCCTAACCTTAACTCAAACTTAACCCGAAAGGTAACCCTAACCTTAAGCTAACCCTAACCCTAACCCTAATGCTAACCTAACCCTAACCCTAATCCTAACCTAACCCTAATCTTAACCCTAACGCAAACCTAACCCTAACCGTAACCCTAACACTAACCCTAACGCAAACCTAAACCTAACCCTAAACCTAACCCTAACCCTAACCCTAACGCAAACCTAACCTTAACCCTAACTCTACCCTAACCCTAAACCAAAACCTAACCTTAACCCTAACGCAAACCTAACCATAACCCTAACCTTAACCCTAACCCTAACGCAAACCTAACCCTAACCATAACCCTAACACTAACCCTTACGCAAACTTAACTCTACCCCTAACCCCAACTCTAACGCAAACCTAACCCTAACCCTAACCTTAACCCGATACCTAATCTTAAACATAACCCTAACCTTAACCCTAACACTAACCTAACCCTAACCTTAACCCTAACCCTAACCCAAACCTAACCCTAACCTTAACACTAATCCTAACCCTAACGCAAATCTAACCCTAAACCTAACCCTAAACCTAACCCAAACGCAAATCTAACCCTAACCCTAACCCTAACCCTAACCCTAACCGTAACCCTAAACCTAACGCGTAGCTAAACCTAAACCTAACCCTAACCCTAACCTTAACCCTAACCCTAACGCAAACCTAACCGACACCATAACCCTAAACCTAACCCTAACACAAACCTAAACCTAAACATAACCCTAACCCTAACCTTAACACAAACCTAACCATAACCCTAACATTAACCCTATCCCTAACGCATACCTAACCCTAACGCTAAACCTAACGCTAACCCTAACGCAAACCTAACCCTAACCCTAAACCTAACCCTAACCCTAACACAAACCTAACCATAACCTTAACCTAACCCTAACCTTAACACAAACCTAACCCTAACCCTAACCCTAACCCTAATGTAACCCTAACGCAAATCTAACCCAAACCCTAATTCTAAACCTAACGCAAACCTAAGCCTAAATCCTAACCCTAATCATAACCCTAACCCTAACCTTAAAGCTAACCTAACCTTAACAATAACCCTAGACATTAACCCTAACCCTAACCCTAACGATAACCCTAACGCAAAACTAACCCAAACTTAACCCTAAACCTAACACAAACCTAAACCTAACCCTAACTCTAACCCTAACAATAACCCTAACCCTAACCCTAAACCTAAACCCTAGCCTAACCCTAACCCTAACCCTCACCCTAACCCTAACCCAAACCCGAATCCTAACCCTAACCCTAACCCTAAACCTAACCCTAACGCAATCCTAACCCTAACCCTAAACCTAACCATAAACCTAATCCTAACCCTAACCCTAACCCTAACGAAAACCCAACCCTAACACTATCCCTATTCCTAACCCTAACCCTAACCCTAACCCTAACCATAACCCTAAACCTAACGCTAATCCTAAACCTAAAACTAAGCCTAACCCTAACCCTAACGCAAACCTAACCCTAAGCCTAACCCTAACCCTAACCCTAACTTTAACCCTAACCCTAACGCAAACCTAACCCTAACCCTAACCCTAACCCTAACCATTACGCAAGCTTAAGCCTAACCCTAACCATAACCCTAACCCTAACCCTAACCCAACCCTAACCCTAACCCTAACACTAACTGAAACCTAACCCTAACCCTAACCCTAAAGCTAAACCTAACCTTAAACTAACCTTAAACCTAACCCTAACCCTAACCTAACCCTAACCCTAAACCTAACCCTAACTCTAACCCTAACTCAAACCTAACCCTAACCCTAAACCTAACTCTGATCCTAACGCAAACCTAAGTCTAAATCCTAACCCTAACCATAACCCTAACCCTAACGCAAACCTAACCCTAACACTAACCCTAACCCTAACCCTAACGGAAACCTTACCATAACCCTAACCCCAACCCTAACCCTAACACAAACCTAACCCTAATCCTAACACTATCGCTAACGCATACCTAACCCTAAGTCTAATCCTCATCCTGACGAAAACCTACCCTTAACCCTAACCCTAAACTAACCCTAACGCAAACCTAACCCTAACCATAAACCTAACCCTAAACCTAACCCTAACCCGAACCCTAACCTAACCCTAACCCTATACCTAACCCTATCCCTATCCGTAAAGCAAATCTAACCCTAACCCTAACCCTAACTCTAAACCTAACGCAAACCTAAGCCTAAATCCTAACCCTAATCCTAACCGTAACCCTAACCCTAAAGCTAACATAACCCTAACCCTAACCCTAAGCATTAACCCAAACCCTAACCCTAAAGATAATCCTAACGCAAAACTAACCCTAACCCTAACCCTAAACCTAACGCAAACCTAAACCTAACCCTAACCCTAAACATAACCCTAACCCTAACCCTAAACCTAAACCCTAACCCAACCCTAACCCTAACCCTAAACCTAAACCTAACCCTAACCCAAACCCTAAACCTAACTCTAACCCTAACCCTAACCCTAACCCTAACGCAATCCTAACCCTAACCCTAAACCTAACCATAAACCTAAACCTAACCATAACCCTAACCCTAACGCAAACCTAACCATAACACTATCCCTATCCCTAACCCTAACCCTAATCCTAACGCAAACCTAACCCTAACCCTATCCCTAACCCTAACCGAAGCCTAACTCTTACCCTAACACTAACCCTAACATAACCCTAACCCGAACCTTAACGCAAACCTAACCCTAACCCTAACCCTAAACCTACCCTAACCTTAAACCTAACCCTAACCCTAACCCTAAACCCTAAACCTAACCCTAACATAACCCTAACCCTAACCCTAACCCTAAACGCTAAACCTAACCATAACCTAACATTTACCATAACCCTAACCCTAACCTAAGCCTAAATCTTACCGTAACCCTAACCCTAACCCTAACGCTAACCCTAATCCTAACCCTAAACCTAACCCTAACCATAAACCTAACCTAACCCTACCCTACCTAACCCTAAACCTAACCCTAACCCTAAATCCTAAACCTAACTCTAACTTAACACTAACCCTAAACCTAACCCTAACCATAACCTAAACCTAACGCTAAACATAAACCTAAACCTACCCTAACCCTAACGCAAACCTAACCCTAATCCTAACCCTAACCCTAACTCTAAACCTAACCCTAACGCAAACCTAAGCCTAACCATAACCCTAACCCTAACCCTTACGCAAACTAAACCCTAAAACTAACCGTAACCCTAACCCTAACCGTAACTCAAACTTAACCCTAAAGCTAACCCTAACCTTAAACTAACCCTAACCCTAACCCTAACGCTAACCTAACCCTAACCCTAACCCTAACCTAACCCTAATCTTAACCCTAACGCAAACCTAACCCTAACCGTAACCCTAACACTAACCCTAACGCAAACCTAACCCTAACCATAAACCTAACCCTAACCCTAACCCTAACGCAAACCTAACCATAACCCAAACTCTACCCTAACCCTAAACCAAAACCAAACCTTAACCCTAACGCAAACCTAACCCTAACCCTAACCCTAACCCGAACCCTAACGCAAACCAAACCCTAACCATAACCCTAACCCTAACCCTTACGCAAACTTAACTCTACCCCTAACCCCAACCCTAACGCAAACCTAACCCTAACCCTAACCTTAACCCGATACCTAAACTTAAACATAACCCTAACCTTAACCCTAACACTAACCTAACCCTAACCCTAACCCTAACCCTAACACAAACCTAACCCTAACCCTAACACTAATCCTAACCCTAACGCAAATCTAACCCTAAACCTAACCCTAAACCTAACCCAAACGCAAACCTAACCCTAACCCTAACCCTAACCCTAACCCTAACCCTAACCGTAACGAAAACTTAACCCTAACCCTATCCCTAAACCTAACCCTAACACAAACCTAACCCTAAACCTAACACTAACCCTAACCCTAACGCAAACCTAACCCTAACCATAACCCTAAACCTAACCCTAACACAAACCTAACACTAAACCTAACCCTAACCCTAACCCTAACGCACCTAACCATAACCCTAACATTAACCCTAACCCTTACGCATACCTAACACTAACCCTAAACCTAACCATAACCCTAACGCAAACATAACCCTAACCCTAAACCTAACCCTAACCCTAACGCAAACCTAACCATAACCTTAATCCTAACCCTAACCCTAACACAAACCTAACCCTAACCCTAACCCTAACCCTAAACTAACCCTAACGCAAATCTAACCCAAACCCAAACCCTAATTCTAAACCTAACGCAAACCTAAGCCTAAATCCTAACCCTAATCATAACCCTAACCCTAACCGTAAAGCTAACCTAACCTTAACTCTAACCCTAGACGTTAACCCTAACCCTAACCCTAACGATAACCCTAACGCAAAACTAACCCAAACCTAACCCTAAACCTAACACAAACCTAAACCTAACCCTAACTCTAACCCTAACCATAACCCTAAGCCTAACCCTAAACCTAAACCCTAGCCTAAACCTAACCCTAACCCTCACCCTAACCCTAACCCAAACCCGAATCCTAACCCTAACCTTAACCCTAACCCTAACCCTAACGCAATCCTAACCCTAACACTAAAACTAACACTAAACCTAATCCTAACCCTAACCCTAACCCTATCCCTAACCTAACCCTAACCCTAACCCTAACCCTAACGGAAACCTAACCCTAACCCTAACCCTAACCCTAACCTAAGCCTAACTCTTACCCTAACACTAACCCTTAATCTAACCCTAACTCTAACCCTAACACAAACCTAACCCTAACCCTAACCCTAACGCAAACCTAACCCTAACCATAACCCTAACCGAAACCCTAAACCTAACCCTAATCTAACACTAACCCTAACCCTAACCCGAATCATAACCCTAAACTTAAAGCTAATCCTAAACCTAAACCTAACCCTAACCCTAACGCAAACCTAGCCCTAACCCTAACCCTAACCCTAACCCTAACCCTAACCCTAACCCTAACGCAAACCTAACCCTAACCCTAACCCTAACCCTAACCCTTACGCAAACTTAACCCTAACCCTAATCCTAACCCTAACCCTAAACCTAAACCCTGGCCCTAAAACTAACCCTAACCCTAACCCTAACCCTAACCCTAACTCAAACCTAACACTAACCCTAACCCTAAAGCTAACCCTAACCTTAAACTAAACTTAACCCTAACCCTAACGCTAACCCAACCCTAACCCTAAACCTAAACCTAACCCTAAACCTAACGCAAACCTAACCTTAACCCTAAACCTAACACTAATCCTAACGCAAACCTAAGCCTAAATCCTAACCCTAACCCTAACCCTAACCCTAACGCAAACCTCACCATAACCCTAACCCTAACCCAACCCTAACAAAAACCTAACCCTAACCCTAACCCTAACCCTAACGCATATCTAACCCTAAGCCTAATCCTAATCCTAACGCAAACCTAACCCTAACCCTAAACTAACCCTAACGGAAACCTAACCTCAACCATAACCCTAACCCTAAACCTAACCCTAACACTATCCATAACGCAAATCTAACCCTAACCCTAACCCTAACTCTAAACCTAACGCAAACCTAAGCCTAAATCCTAACCCTAATCCTAACCCTAACCCTTAACCTAACCCTGAGCCCAACCCTAACCCTAACGCAAACCTAACCCTAACCCTAACCCTAACCCTAACCCTAACCCTTACGCAAACTTAACCCTAACCCTAACCGTAACACTAACCCTAACCCTAATTCCAACCTAACCCTAAAGCTAACCCTAACCTTAAACTAACCTTAACCCTAACCCTAACGCTAACCTAAACCTAACCCTAACCCTAACCCTAACCCTAACCCTAACCTTAACCCTAAAGCAAACCTAACCATAACCCTAAGTCTAACACTAACCCTAAACCTAAACCTAACATTAACCCTAACGCAAACCTAACCCTAACCCTAACCCTAACCCTAAGCCTAACGCAAACCAAACCCTAACCATAACCCTAACCCTAACCCTTACGCAAACTTAACTCTAACTCTAACCCTAACCCTAACGCAAACCTAACCCTAACCCTAACCTTAACCCGATACCTAACTTTAACCATAACAATAACCCTAACCCTAAGCCTAACCCTAACCCTAACCCTAACCCAAAACTAACCCTAACCCTAACCCTAAACCTAACCCTAACGCAAACTAACCCTAAACCTAACCCTAAACCTAACCCAAACGCAAAACTAACCCTAACCCTAACCTAACCCTAACCCTAAACCTAACCCTAACCCTAACCCATACCTAACCCTAACCTTAACCCTAACCCTAACGCAAAATCAAACCTAACCCTAAACCTAACCCTAACCCTAACCCTAACACAAACTGTAACGCGTAGCTAAACCTAAACCTAACCCTAACCCTAACCCTAACCCTAACCCTAACCCTAACCCTAACCCTAACCCTAACCCTAACCTTAACCCTAAAGCAAACGTAACCCTAACCATAACCCTAACCCTAACCCTAACACAAACCTAACCCTAACCCTAACCCTAACCCTAACGCAAACCTAACCATAACCCTAACTCTAACCCTAACCATAACTCAAACCTAACCCTAACTCTAACCCTAAAGCTTACCCTAACCTTAAACTAACCTTAACCCTAACCCTAACGCTAAACTAACCCTAACACTAATCCTAACCCTAACCCTAAACCCTAACCCTAACCCTAACCCTACCCTAACCTATACCTAACCCTTACCCTAACCCTAAATCCTAAACCTAAACCTAACCTAACCCTACCCTAACCCTCATGCAAACCTAAACCTAACCCAATACCTAACCATAGCCCTAAAAATACCTAACCCTAACCCTAACCCTAACCCTAATGCAAACCTAACTCTAACCCTAACCCTAACCCTAAACACTAGCCCTACCATAACCCTAATCCTAACCCTAAACCTATCTCAACCTAACCCTAACCCTAACCCTAACCCGAAACCTAACCTTAACCCTAACGCAAACCTAACCCTAACCCTAACCCTAAACCTACCCTAACCTTAAACGTAAACCTAACCCTAACCCTAAACCCTAAACCTAACCCTAACATAACCCTAATCCTAACCCTAACCCTAAACGCTAAACCTAACCATAACCTAACATTTACCATAACCCTAACCCTAACCTAAGCCTAACTCTTACCGTAACCCTAACCCTAACCCTAACCCTAACCCTAACCCTAACCCTAACCCTAAACCTAAACTAACCCTACCCTACCTAACCCTAAACCTAACCCTAACCCTAAATCCTAAACCTAACTCTAACTTAACACTAACCCTAAACCTAACCCTAACCATAACCTAAAACTAACGCTAAACCTAAACCTAAACTTACCCTAACCCTAACGCAAACCTAACCCTAATCCTAACCCTAACCCTAACCCTAAACCTAACCCTAACGTAAACCTAAGCCTAACCATAACCCTAACCCTAACCCTTACGCAAACTAAACCCTAAAACTAACCGTAACCCTAACCCTAACCTTAACTCAAACTTAACCCTAAAGCTAACCCTAACCTTAAACTAACCCTAACCCTAACCCTAACGCTAACCTAACCCTAACCCTAACCCTAACCTAACCCTAATCTTAACCCTAACGCAAACCTAACCATAACCGTGACTCTAACACTAACCCTAACGCAAACTTAACCCTAACCCTAAACCTAACCCTAACCCTAACCTTAACGCAAACCTAACCATAACCCTAACTCTACCCTAACCCTAAACCAAAACCTAACCTTAACCCTAACGCAAACCTAACCCTAACCCTAACCCTAACGCGAACCCTAACGCAAACCTAACCCTAAACATAACCCTAACCCTAACCCTTACGCAAACTTAACTCTACCCCTAACCCCAACCCTAACGCAAACCTAACCCTAACGCTAACCCTAACCCTAACTCAAACCTAACAGTAACCCTAACCCTAAAGCTAACCCTAACCTTAAACTAACCCTAACCCTAACTCTAATGCAAACCTAACCCTAACCCTAAACCTAACTCTAACGCAAACCTAACCTTAACCATAACCCTGAACTAACCCTAACGCAAATCTAACCCTAACCGTAACCATAACTCTAAACCTAACCGTAACCTTAACCCTAACGCAAACCTAACCCTAACCCTAAACCTAACACTAACCCTATCCTTAACGCAAATCTTACCCTAACCCTAACCCTAACTCTAAACCATACGCAAACCTAAGGCTAAATCCTAACCCTAATCCTAACCCTAACCCTAACCCTAAAGCTAACCTTACCCTAACTCTAACCCTAAACATTAACCCTAAACCTAACCCTAACGATAACCCTAACGCAAAACTAACCCAAACCTAACCCTAAACCTAACCCTAACCCTAACCCTAACCATAACCCTAACGCAAATCTAACCCTAAACTTAACCCTAAACCTAACCCAAACGCAAACCTAACCCTAACCCTAACCCTATCCCTAACGCAAACCTAACTTAATCCTACCACTAACCTTAACTCGTAGCTAAACCTAAACCTAACCCTAACCCTAACCCTAACCCTAATCCTAAAGCAAACCTAACCCTAACCATAACCCTAACCCTAACCATAACACAAACCTAACCCTAACACTAACCCTAACCATAACCCTAAACATAACGCTAACACTTAACCTAAACCTAACCCTAACCAAAACCCTAACGCAAACCTAACCCTAACCCTAAACCTAAACCGAACCCTAACACTAACACAAACCTAACCCTAACCCTAACCCCAACCCTAACCCTAACCCTTACGCAAACTTAAACCTAACCCTAACCCTAACCCTAATCCTAAACCTAAACTCTGGCCCTAAACCTAACCGTAACCCTAACCCTAACCCTAACCCTAACTCAAACTTAACACTAACCCTAACCCTAAAGCTAACCCTAACCTTAAACTAACCTTAACCCTAGCCCTAACGCTAACCTAACCCTAAGGCTAAACCTAACCCTAACCCTAACCCTAACGCAAACCTAACCCTAACCCTAAACCTAACTCTAATCCTAACGCAAACCTAAGCCTAAATCCTAACCCTAACCCTAACCCTAACCCTAACGCAAAACTAACACTAACCCTAACCCTAACCCTAATGCAAACCTAACCCTAACCCTAAACCTAACTCTAACCCGATCCATAACGCAAATCTAACCGAAACTCTAACCCTATCTCTAAACCTAACACAAACCTAAGCCTAAATCCTAACCCTAATCCTAACCCTAACCCTAACCCTAAACCTAACCCTAACCCTAACCCTAACCCTAACCCTAACCCTAACCCTAACCTTAACCCTTACGCAAACCTAACGCTAACCCTAACCCTAACCCTAACGCAAACCTTAACATAAACCTAACCCTAACCCTAACCCTAACGCAAACCTAACCCTAACCATAACCCTAACTCTAACCCTAACACACCTAACCCTAACCCTAAACCTAACCCTAAACCTAATCCTAACCCTAACTCTAACGGAAACCTAAACCTAAACCTAAACCTTACCCTAACCCTAACGCAAACCTAACCCTAACACTAACCCTTCCCTAACCCTAACCCTAACGCATAACTAACCCTAACCCTAACCCTAACCCGAAACCTAACCCTAACGGAAACCTAACCTTAACCATAACCCTAACCGAAACCCAAACCTAACCATAACCTAACACTAACCCTAACCTTAACCCTAACCATAACCCTAAACCTAACGCTAACACTTAACCTAAACCTAACCCTAACCCTAACCCTAACCCTAACGTAAACCTAAACCTAAACCTA
Source organism: Rhinolophus sinicus (assembly GCF_057876585.1). Classification (NCBI taxonomy): domain Eukaryota; kingdom Metazoa; phylum Chordata; class Mammalia; order Chiroptera; family Rhinolophidae; genus Rhinolophus; species Rhinolophus sinicus. Next base: position 96,263,145 of record NC_142501.1, read on the forward strand.
ACCCTAACCCTAACCGTTACGCAAACTTAACCCTAAACCTAACCGTAACCCTAACCCTAACCCATACTCAAACCTACCCCTAACGCTAACCCTAACCTTAACCCTAACCCTAATGCTAACCTAACCCTAACCCTAACCCTAACCCTAACCATAACCCTAACCCTAAACCTAACCTTAACCCTAACGCAAACCTAACCCTAACCCTAACCCTAACCCTAACCCTAAACCTAAACCTAACTCTAACCAAACCTTAACGCAAACCTAACCCTAACCCTAACCCTAACGCAAACCTAACCCTAACCCTAACCCTAACCCTCACCCTAACCCTTACCCTAATCCTAACGGAAACCTAACCATAACCCTATCTCTAACCCTAACCCTAAACCAAAACCTAACCTTAACCCTAACGCAAACCTAATCCCAACCCTAACGCAAACCCTAACCCTAATCCTAACCCTAACGCAAACCTAACCCAAACCCTATCCCTAATCCTAACCCTAACCCTAACCCTAAAGCTAACCTAACCCTAACTTTAACCCTAAACATTAACCCTAACTATAACCCTAATGATAACCGTAACGCAAACCTAACCCAAAATCTAACCCTAAACCTAACACAAACCTAAACTTAACCCTAACCCTAACCCTAACCATAACCCTAACCCTAACCCTAAACCTAAACCCTAAACTAACCCTAACCCTAACACTAACCCTACCCAACCCTAAGCCTAACCCAAACCCTAAACCTAACCCTATCCGTAACCGTAACCCTAACGCAATCCTAACCCTAACCCTAAACCTAACCCTAACATTAACCCTAACGCAAACCTAACCCTAACCCTATCCCTATCCCTAACCCTAACCCTAACCTTAACCCTAACGCAAACCTAACCCTAACCCTAAACCTAACCCTAACCCTATCCATAACGCAAATCTAACCCTAACCCTAACCCTAAATCAAAACCTAACGGAAACCTTAGCCTTAATCATAACTCTAACCCTAACCCTAACCCTAAACCTAAACATAACTCTAACCCTGAGCAAACGCAAACCTAACCCTAACCTTAACCCTAACCCTAACCCTAATCCTAATCCTAACCCTAATTGAACCTAACCCTAACCCTAAGCCTAACCCGAAACCTAACCTTAACCGAAACCCTAACCCTAACCTAACACTAACCCTAAAGCTAACCCTAACCCTAAACCCTAAACCTAACCCTAACATAACACTAAACCTAACCCTAACCCTAAACACTAAACCTAACCATAACCTAACATTAACCATAACCCTAACCCTAACCTAAGCCTAACTCTTACCCTAACCCTAACCCTAAACCTAACCCTAACCCTACCCTAACGGAAACCTAACCCTAATCCTAACCCTAACCCTAACCCTAACCTAACACTACCCTAACCTAAACCTAAACCTACCCTAACCCTAAATCTTAAACGTAACCCTAACCTAACAGTAACCCTAAACCTAACACTAAACATAACCTTTAACCTAACGCTAACCTTAAACCTGATCATAAACCTAACCCTAACACAAACCTAACCCTAATTCTAACCCTAACCCTAACCCTAAACCTAACCTTAACCCTAACTCAAACCTAACCCTAACCCTAACCCTAACCATTACGCAAACTTAACCCTAACCATAACCCTAACCCAAACCCTAAACCTGAACCCTGGCCCTAACACTAACCGTAACCCTAACCCTAACCATAACTCAAATTAAACCTAACCCTAACCTTAAAGCTAACCATAACCTTAAACTAACCTTAACCCTAAACCTAACGCTAACCTAACCCTAACCCTAACCCTAACCTTAACTCTAACCATAACTAAAACCTAACCCTAACCCTAACCCTAAACTTAAACCTAAAACTAACTCTAACCCTAACCATAACGCAAACCTAAACCTAACCCTAACCCTAACCCTAACCCTAACGCAAACGTAACGCTAACGCTAACCCTAACCCTAACCATTACGCAAACTTAACGCTAACCCTAACCCTAACCCTTTCCCTAAACCTAAACCCTGGCCCTAAGCCTAACCCTAACCCTAACCCTAACCATAACTCAAATTAAACCTAACCCTAACCCTAAAGCTAACCCTAACCTTTAACTAACCTTAAACGTAACCCTAACGCAAACCTAACCCTAACCCTAACCCTAACCCTAACCCTAACCCTAACCCTAACCCTAACCTTAACCCTAACCCTAACCCTAACCCTAACCCTAAACCTAACCTTAACCCTAACACAAACCTAACCCTAACCCTAATCCTAACCCTAACCCTAACGCAAACCTTACCCTAAACCCAACCCTAACCCTAACCCTAACGCAAACCTAACCCTTTCCCTAAACCTAATCTAACGCAAACCTAACCTTAACCCTAACCCTAACCCTAACATTAACCCTAACGGGTAGCTAAACCTAAACCTAACCATAACCCTAACCCTAACCCTAACCCTAAACCTAACGAAATCCTAAGCCTAACCATAACCCTACCCCTAACCCTAACACAAACGTAACCCTAACCCTAACGCAAACCTAACCATATCCCTAACCCTAACCCGAACACTAACGCATCCCTAACCCTAACCCTAACCCTAACCCTAACACAAACCTAACCCTAACCCTAACCCGAACCCTAACGCATAACTAACACTAACCCTAACCCTAATCCTAACGCAAACCAAACACTAACCCTAACCCTAAACTAACCCTAAACTTAACCCTAACGCAAACCTAACCCTAACCCTAAACCTAACCCTAACCCTATCCATAACGCAAATCTAACCCTAACCCTAATCCTAACTCTAAAGCTAACCTAACCCTAACCCTAACCCTAAACATTAACCCTAACCCTAACACTAACGATAAGCCTAACGCAAAACTAAACCTAACTCTAACCCTAAACCTAACGCAAACCTAAACTTAACCCTAACCCTAACCCTAACACTAACCATAACCCTAACCCTAACCCTAACCTTAAACCTTAACCCTGACCCTAACCCTAACCGTATCCCTAGCCCTAACACAAAAACTAACCCTAACCCTAAACCTAACCCTAACCCTAACCCTAACACAATCCTAACCATAACCCGAACCCTAACCCTAAACCTAACCCTAACCCTAACCCTAACGCAAACCTAATCCTAACCCTAAAATTAAACCTAACCCTAACCCTAAACCTATCGCCATCTTAACCCTAACCGTAACTCTAACAATAACCCTATCCATAACGCAAATCTAACCCTAGCCCTAACCCTAACTCTAAACCTAACGCAAACCTAAGCTTAAATCCTAGCCCTAACCCTAACTCTAAACCTAACGCAAACCTAAGCTTAAATCCTAACCCTAATCCTAACCCTAACCCTAACCCTAAAGCTAAACTAACCCTAACCCTAACCCTAAACATTAACCCTAACCCTAAATCTAACGATAACCCTAACGCAATACTAACCCTAACCCTAACCCTAAACCTAACGCAAACCTAAACCTAACCCTAACCCTAACCCTAAGCATAACCCTAACCCTAACCCTAACCCTAAACCCTAACCGTAACCCTAAACCTAACCCTAACCCTAACCCTAACCCTAACGCAAACCTAACCCTAACCCTAACCTTAACCCTAACACTAACCATAACGCAAACCTAACCCTAACCCTAACCCTAAACCTAACGAAAAACTAACCCTAACCCTAACCCTAACCCTAACGCAAACCTAACCCTAACGCAAACCTAACCCTAACCCTAAACCTAACCCTAACCCTATCCATAACGCAAATCTAACCCTAACCCTAACCCTAACTCTAAAGCTAACCTAACCCTAACCCAAACCTAAACATTAACCCTAACCCTAACACTAACGATAACCCTAACGCAAAACTAATCCTAAATCTAACCCTAAACCTAACGCAAACCTAAACTTAACGCTAACCCTAACCCTAACACTAACCATAACCCTAACACTAACCCTAACCCTATACCCTAACCCTGACCCTAACCCTAACCGTATCCCTAACCCTAACCCAAACACTAACCCTAACCCTAAACCTAACCCTAAACCTAACACAATCCTAACACTAACCGGAACACGAACCCTATACCTAACCCTAACCCTAACCCTAACTCATACCTAACACTAACCCTAAGCCTAACCCTAACGCATGCATAACCCTAAGCCTAATCCTAATCCTAACGCAAACTTAACCATAACCCTAACCCTAAACTAACCCTAACGCAAACCTAACCTTAACCATAACCCTGAACTAACCCTAACGCAAATCTAACCCTAACCGTAACCATAACCCTAAACCTAACCGTAACCTTAACCCTAACGCAAACCTAACCCTAACCCTAAACCTAACACTAACCCTATCCTTAACGCAAATCTTACCCTAACCCTAACCCTAACTCTAAACCAAACGCAAACCTAAGCCTAAATCCTAACCCTAATCCTAACCCTAACCGTAACCCTAAAGCTAACCTTACCCTAACTCTAACCCTAAACATTAACCCTAAACCTAACCCTAACGATAACCCTAAAGCAAAACTAACCCAAACCTAACCCTAAACCTAACCCTAACCCTAACCCTAACCATAACCCTAACGCAAATCTAACCCTAAACTTAACCCTAAACCTAACCCAAACGCAAACCTAACCCTAACCCTAACCCTATCCCTAACGCAAACCTAACTTAATCCTACCACTAACCTTAACTCGTAGCTAAACCTAAACCTAACCCTAACCCTAACCCTAACCCTAATCCTAAAGCAAACCTAACCCTAACCATAACCCTAACCCTAACCATAACACAAACCTAACCCTAACCCTAACCCTAACCATAACCCTAAACCTAACGCTAACACTTAACCTAAACCTAACCCTAACCAAAACCCTAACGCAAACCTAACCCTAACCCCAAACCTAAACCGAACCCTAACACTAACACAAACCTAACCCTAACCCTAACCCCAACCCTAACCCTAACCCTTACGCAAACTTAAACCTAACCCTAACCCTAACCCTAATCCTAAACCTAAACTCTGGCCCTAAACCTAACCGTAACCCTAACCCTAACCCTAACCCTAACTCAAACTTAACACTAACACTAACCCTAAAGCTAACCCTAACCTTAAACTAACCTTAACCCTAACCCTAACGCTAACCTAACCCTAAGGCTAAACCTAACCCTAACCCTAACCCTAACGCAAACCTAACCCTAAACCTAAACCTAACTCTAATCCTAACGCAAACCTAAGCCTAAATCCTAACCATAACCCTAACCCAAACCCTAACGCAAAACTAACACTAACCCTAACCCTAACCCTAATGCAAACCTAACCCTAACCCTAAACCTAACTCTAACCCTATCCATAACGCAAATCTAACCGTAACTCTAACCCTATCTCTAAACCTAACACAAACCTAAGCCTAAATCCTAACCCTAATCCTAACCCTAACCCTAACCCTAAACCTAACCCTAACCCTAACCCTAACCCTAACCCTAACCCTAACCTTAACCCTTAGGCAAACCTAACGCTAACCCTAACCCTAACCCTAACGCAAACCTTAACATAAACCTAACCCTAACCCTAACCCTAACGCAAACCTAACCCTAACCATAACCCTAACTCTAACCCTAACACACCTAACCCTAACCCTAAACCTAACCCTAAACCTAATCCTAACCCTAACTCTAACGGAAACCTAAACCTAAACCTAACCCTTACCCTAACCCTAACGCAAACCTAACCCTAACACTAACCCTTCCCTAACCCTAACCCTAACGCATAACTAACCCTAACCCTAACCCTATCCCGAAACCTAACCCTAACGGAAACCTAACCTTAACCATAACCCTAACCGAAACCCAAACCTAACCATAACCTAACACTAACCCTAACCCTAACCCTAACCATAACCCTAAACCTAACGCTAACACTTAACCTAAACCTAACCCTAACCCTAACCCTAACCCTAACGTAAACCTAAACCTAACCCTAACCCTAACCATAACCATAACCCTAAACCTAACGCTAACACTTAACCTAAACCTAACCCTTACCCTAACCCTAACGTAAACCTAACCCTAACCCTAACCCTAACCCTAACGTAAACCTAAACCTAACCGTAACCCTAACCCTAACCCATACTCAAACCTACCCCTAACGCTAACCCTAACCTTAACCCTAACCCTAATGCTAACCTAACCCTAACCCTAACCCTAACCCTAACCCTAACCCTAACCCTAAACCTAACCTTAACCCTAACGCAAACCTAACCCTAACCCTAACCCTAACCCTAACCCTAAACCTAAACCTAACTCTAACCAAACCTTAACGCAAACCTAACCCTAACCATAACCCTAACCCTAACCCTAACGCAAACCTAACCCTAACCCTAACCCTAACCCTCACCCTAACCCTTACCCTAATCCTAACGGAAACCTAACCATAACCCTATCTCTAACCCTAACCCTAAACCAAAACCTAACCTTAACCCTAACGCAAACCTAACCCCACCCCTAACCCAAACCCTAACCCTAATCCTAACCCTAACGCAAACCTAACCCAAACCCTATCCCTAATCCTAACCCTAACCCTAACCCTAAAGCTAACCTAACCCTAACTTTAACCCTAAACATTAACCCTAACTATAACCCTAATGATAACCGTAACGCAAACCTAACCCAAAACCTAACCCTAAACCTAACACAAACCTAAACTTAACACTAACCCTAACCCTAACCATAACCCTAACCCTAACTCTAAACCTAAACCCTAAACTAACCCTAACCCTAACCCTAACCCTACCCAACCCTAAGCCTAACCCAAACCCTAAACCTAACCCTAACCGTAACCGTAACCCTAACGCAATCCTAACCCTAACCCTAAACCTAACCCTAAACCTAAACCTAACCCTAACATTAACCCTAACGCAAACCTAACCCTAACCCTATCCCTATCCCTAACCCTAACCCTAACCTTAACCCTAACGCAAACCTAACCATAACCCTAACCCTAACCCTAACCTAAGCCTAATCCTAATGCTAACGCAAACCTAACACTAACCCTAACTTTAAACTAACACTAACGCAAACCTAACCGTAACCCAAACCCTAACCCTAACGCAAAGCAAACCCTATCCATAACCCTAACACTAACCCTAACGCAAACCTAACCATAACCCTAACCCTAACCCTAACGCAAACCTAACCCTAACCCTAAGCCTAACCAACCCTACCCCTAACCCTAACCCTAAAACTAACTCTAACCCTAAACCGTAAACCTAACCCTAACCCTACCCTAACCTATCCCTAATCCTAACCCTAACCCTAAACCCTAAACCTAACCCTAACCTAACCCTAACCCTAACCCTATTGCAGACCTAACCCTAACCCTAACCCTAACGATAACCCTAACGAAAAACTAACCCTAAACCTAACCCTAAACCTACCGCAAACCTAACCATAACCCTAACCCTAACCATAACCGTAACCCTAAGCCTTAACCTAAACCCTAACGTAACTCTAACCCAAACCTAACCCTAACCCTAAACCTAACCCTAACCCTAACCCTATCGCAATCCTAACCCTAACCCTAAACCGAACCCTAAACCTAAACCTAACCCTAACCCTAACCCTAACGCAAACCTAACCCTAACCCTAACCCTAACACGAACCCTAACCCTAACGCAAACCTAACCCTAACCATAACCCTAACTCTAACCCTAACACAAACCTAACCCTAACCCTAACCCTAAACCTAACTCTAAACCTAATCCTAACCCTAACTCTAACGGAAACCTAAACCTAAATATAACCCAAAACTAACCCTAACGCAAACCTAACCCTAACACTAAACCTAACCCTAACCCTACCCCTAACGCAAACCTAACCCTAACCCTAACCCCGAACACGAACCCTAAACCTAACGCAAACCTAACCCTAACCATAACCCTAAACGAAACCCTAAAGCTAACCCTAACCTAATACTAACCCTAACACTAACCCTAACATAACATTAAACCAAAGGCTAATCCTAAACCTAAACCTAACCCTAACCCTAAAGCAAACCTTATCCTAACCATAACCCTAACCCTAACCATAACCCTAACACAAACCTAACCCTAACCCTAACCCTAACCCTAATGCGTAGCTAAACCTAAAACTAACCCTAACCCTAAACCTATCCCTAACCATAAACCTAACGCAAACCTAACCCTAACCATAACCCTAACCCTAACCCTAACACAAACGTAACCCTAACCCTGACCCTAACGCAAACCTAACCATAAGCCTAACCCTAACCCTAACGCATACCTAACCCTAACCATAATCTAACCCTAACCCTAATGCAAACCTAACCATAAACCTAACCCTAACCCTAACGCATAACTAACCCTAAGCCTAACACTAATCCTAACGCAAACCTAACCCTAACCCTAACCCTAAACTAACCCTAACACAAACCTAACCCTAAACATAACCCTAATCCTAAACATAACCCTAACCGTAACCCTAACGCAAACCTAACCCTAACCCTAAACCTAACCCTAACCCTATCCATAACGCAAATCTAACCCTAACCCTAATCCTAAATCAAAACCTAACGGAAACCTTAGCCTTAATCATAACTCTAACCCTAACCCTAACCCTAAACCTAAACATAACTCTAACCCTGAGCAAACGCAAACCTAACCCTAACCCTAATACTAACCCTAACCTTAACCCTAACCCTAACCCTAATCCTAATCCTAACCCTAATTGAACCTAACCCTAACCCTAAGCCTAACCCGAAACCTAACCTTAACCGAAACCCTAACCCTAACCTAACCCTAACCCTAAAGCTAACCCTAACTCTAAACCCTAAACCTAACCCTAACATAACACTAAACCTAACCCTAACCCTAAACACTAAACCTAACCATAACCTAACATTAACCATAACCCTAACCCTAACCTAAGCCTAACTGTTACCCTAACCCTAACCCTAAACCTAACCCTAACCCTACCCTAACGGAAACCTAACCCTAATCCTAACCCTAACCCTAACCCTAACCTAACACTACCCTAACCTAAACCTAAACCTACCCTAACCCTAAATCTTAAACTTAACCCTAACCTAACAGTAACCCTAAACCTAACACTAAACATAACCTTTAACCTAACGCTAACCTTAAACCTAATCATAAACCTAACCCTAACACAAACCTAACCCTAATTCTAACCCTAACCCTAACCCTAAACCTAACCTTAACCCTAACTCAAACCTAACCCTAACCCTAACCCTAACCATTACGCAAACTTAACCCTAACCATAACCCTAACCCAAACCCTAAACCTAAACCCTGGCCCTAACACTAACCGTAACCCTAACCCTAACCATAACTCAAATTAAACCTAACCCTAACCTTAAAGCTAACCATAACCTTAAACTAACCTTAACCCTAAACCTAACGCTAACCTAACCCTAACCCTAACCCTAACCTTAACTCTAACCATAACTAAAACCTAACCCTAACCCTAACCCTAAACTTAAACCTAAAACTAACTCTAACCCTAACCATAACGCAAACCTAAACCTAACCCTAACCCTAACCCTAACCCTAACGCAAACGTAACGCTAACGCTAACCCTAACCCTAACCATTACGCAAACTTAACCCTAACCCTAACCCTAACCCTATCCCTAAACCTAAACCCTGGCCCTAAGCCTAACCCTAACCCTAACCCTAACCATAACTCAAATTAAACCTAACCCTAACCCTAAAGCTAACCCTAACCTTAAACTAACCTTAAACGTAACCCTAACGCAAACCTAACCCTAACCCTAACCCTAACCCTAACCCTAACCCTAACCCTAACCCTAACCCTAACCCTAACCCTAAACCTAACCTTAACCCTAACACAAACCTAACCCTAACCCTAACCCTAACCCTAACCCTAACGCAAACCTAACCCTAAACCCAACCCTAACCCTAACCCTAACGCAAACCTAACCCTTTCCCTAAACCTAACCCTAACGCAAACCTAACCTTAACCCTAACCCTAACCCTAACACTAACCCTAACGGGTAGCTAAACCTAAACCTAACCATAACCCTAACCCTAACCCTAACCCTAAACCTAACGAAATCCTAAGCCTAACCATAACCCTACCCCTAACCCTAACACAAACGTAACCCTAACCCTAACGCAAACCTAACCATATCCCTAACCCTAACCCGAACACTAACGCATCCCTAACCCTAACCCTAACCCTAACACAAACCTAACCCTAACCCTAACCCGAACCCTAACGCATAACTAACACTAACCCTAACCCTAATCCTAACGCAAACCAAACACTAATCCTAACCCTAAACTAACCCTAAACCTAACCCTAACGCAAACCTAACCCTAACCTTAAACCTAACCCTAACCCTATCCATAACGCAAATCTAACCCTAACCCTAATCCTAACTCTAAAGCTAACCTAACCCTAACCCTAACCCTAAACATTAACCCTAACCCTAACACTAACGATAAGCCTAACGCAAAACTAAACCTAACTCTAAACCTAAACCTAACGCAAACCTAAACTTAACCCTAACCCTAACCCTAACCTTAACCCTAACCCTAACCCTAACG
>NC_142501.1:96281287-96286287 GCF_057876585.1 Rhinolophus sinicus
ACCCCGAACACGAACCCTAAACCTAACGCAAACCTAACCCTAACCATAACCCTAAACGAAACCCTAAAGCTAACCCTAACCTAATACTAACCCTAACCCTAACCCTAACATAACATTAAACCAAAGGCTAATCCTAAACCTAAACCTAACCCTAACCCTAACGCAAACCTTATCCTAACCATAACCCTAACCCTAACCATAACCCTAACGCAAACCTAACCCTAACCCTAACCCTAACCCTAATGCGTAGCTAAACCTAAAACTAACCCTAACCCTAAACCTATCCCTAACCCTAAACCTAACGCAAACCTAACCCTAACCATAACCCTAACCCTAACCCTAACACAAACGTAACCCTAACCCTGACCCTAACGCAAACCTAACCATAAGCCTAACCCTAACCCTAACGCATACCTAACCCTAACCATAATCTAACCCTAACCCTAATGCAAACCTAACCATAAACCTAACCCTAACCCTAACGCATAACTAACCCTAAGCCTAACACTAATCCTAACGCAAACCTAACCCTAACCCTAACCCTAAACTAACCCTAACACAAACCTAACCCTAAACATAACCCTAATCCTAAACATAACCCTAACCGTAACCCTAACGCAAACCTAACCCTAACCCTATCCATAACGCAAATCTAACCCTAACCCTAAATCAAAACCTAACGGAAACCTTAGCCTTAATCATAACTCTAACCCTAACCCTAACCCTAAACCTAAACATAACTCTAACCCTGAGCAAACGCAAACCTAACCCTAACCCTAATACTAACCCTAACCTTAACCCTAACCCTAACCCTAATCCTAATCCTAACCCTAATTGAACCTAACCCTAACCCTAAGCCTAACCCGAAACCTAACCTTAACCGAAACCCTAACCCTAACCTAACCCTAACCCTAAAGCTAACCCTAACCCTAAACCCTAAACCTAACCCTAACATAACACTAAACCTAACCCTAACCCTAAAGACTAAACCTAACCATAACCTAACATTAACCATAACCCTAACCCTAACCTAAGCCTAAATCTTACCCTAACCCTAAAACTAAACCTAACCCTAACCCTACCCTAACGGAAACCTAACCCTAATCCTATCCCTATCCCTAACCCTAACCTAACACTACCCTAACCTAAACCTAAACCTACCCTAACCCTAAATCTTAAACTTAACCCTAACCTAACAGTAACCCTAAACCTAACACTAAACATAACCTTTAACCTAACGCTAACCTTAAACCTAATCATAAACCTAACCCTAACACAAACCTAACCCTAATTCTAACCCTAACCCTAACCCTAAACCTAACCTTAACCCTAACTCAAACCTAACCCTAACCCTAACCCTAACCATTACGCAAACTTAACCCTAACCATAACCCTAACCCAAACCCTAAACCTAAACCCTGGCCCTAACACTAACCGTAACCCTAACCCTAACCATAACTCAAATTAAACCTAACCCTAACCTTAAAGCTAACCATAACCTTAAACTAACCTTAACCCTAAACCTAACGCTAACCTAACCCTAACCCTAACCCTAACCTTAACTCTAACCATAACTAAAACCTAACCCTAACCCTAACCCTAAACTTAAACCTAAAACTAACTCTAACCCTAACCATAACGCAAACCTAAACCTAACCCTAACCCTAACCCTAACCCTAACGCAAACGTAACGCTAACGCTAACCCTAACCCTAACCATTACGCAAACTTTACCCTAACCCTAACCCTAACCCTATCCCTAAACCTAAACCCTGGCCCTAAGCCTAACCCTAACCCTAACCCTAACCATAACTCAAATTAAACCTAACCCTAACCCTAAAGCTAACCCTAACCTTAAACTAACCTTAAACGTAACCCTAATGCAAACCTAACCCTAACCCAAACCCTAACCCTAACCCTAACCCTAACCCTAACCCTAACCCTAACCCTAACCCTAACCCTAAACCTAACCTTAACCCTAACACAAACCTAACCCTAACCCTAACCCTAACCCTAACGCAAACCTAACCCTAAACCCAACCCTAACCCTAACCCTAACGCAAACCTAACCCTTTCCCTAAACCTAACCCTAACGCAAACCTAACCTTAACCCTAACCCTAACCCTAACACTAACCCTAACGTGTAGCTAAACCTAAACCTAACCATAACCCTAACCCTAACCCTAACCCTAAACCTAACGAAATCATAAGCCTAACCATAACCCTACCCCTAACCCTAACACAAACGTAACCCTAACCCTAACGCAAACCTAACCATATCCCTAACCCTAACCCGAACACTAACGCATCCCTAACCCTAACCCTAACCCTAACCCTAACACAAACCTAACCCTAACCCTAACCCTAACCATTACGCAAACTTAACCCTAACCATAACCCTAACCCAAACCCTAAACCTAAACCCTGGTCCTAACACTAACCGTAACCCTAACCCTAACCATAACTCAAATTAAACCTAACCCTAACCTTAAAGCTAACCATAACCTTAAACTAACCTTAACCCTAAACCTAACGCTAACCTAACCCTAACCCTAACCCTAACCTTAACTCTAACCATAACTAAAACCTAACCCTAACCCTAACCCTAAACTTAAACCTAAAACTAACTCTAACCCTAACCATAACGCAAACCTAAACCTAACCCTAACCCTAACCCTAACCCTAACGCAAACGTAACGCTAACGCTAACCCTAACCCTAACCATTACGCAAACTTAACCCTAACCCTAACCCTAACCCTATCCCTAAACCTAAACCCTGGCCCTAAGCCTAACCCTAACCCTAACCCTAACCATAACTCAAATTAAACCTAACCCTAACCCTAAAGCTAACCCTAACCTTAAACTAACCTTAAACGTAACCCTAACGCAAACCTAACCCTAACCCTAACCCTAACCCTAACCCTAACCCTAACCCTAACCCTAACCCTAAACCTAACCTTAACCCTAACACAAACCTAACCCTAACCCTAACCCTAACCCTAACCCTAACGCAAACCTAACCCTAAACCCAACCCTAACCCTAACCCTAACGCAAACCTAACCCTTTCCCTAAACCTAACCCTAACGCAAACCTAACCTTAACCCTAACCCTAACCCTAACACTAACCCTAACGGGTAGCTAAACCTAAACCTAACCATAACCCTAACCCTAACCCTAACCCTAAACCTAACGAAATCCTAAGCCTAACCATAACCCTACCCCTAACCCTAACACAAACGTAACCCTAACCCTAACGCAAACCTAACCATATCCCTAACCCTAACCCGAACACTAACGCATCCCTAACCCTAACCCTAACCCTAACCCTAACACAAACCTAACCCTAACCCTAACCCGAACCCTAACGCATAACTAACACTAACCCTAACCCTAATCCTAACGCAAACCAAACACTAATCCTAACCCTAAACTAACCCTAAACCTAACCCTAACGCAAACCTAACCCTAACCTTAAACCTAACCCTAACCCTATCCATAACGCAAATCTAACCCTAACCCTAATCCTAACTCTAAAGCTAACCTAACCCTAACCCTAACCCTAAACATTAACCCTAACCCTAACACTAACGATAAGCCTAACGCAAAACTAAACTTAACTCTAAACCTAAACCTAACGCAAACCTAAACTTAACCCTAACCCTAACCCTAACCTTAACCCTAACCCTAACCCTAACGCAAACCTAACCCTAACCCTAACCCTAAACCTAACGAAAAACTAACCCTAACCCTAAACCTAACCCTAACCCTATCCATAACGCAAATCTAACCCTAACCCTAACCCTAACTCTAAAGCTAACCTAACCCTAACCCAAACCTAAACATTAACCCTAACCCTAACACTAACGATAACCCTAACGCAAAACTAAACCTAAATCTAACCCTAAACCTAACGCAAACCTAAACTTAACGCTAACCCTAACTCTAACACTAACCATAACCCTAACACTAACCCTAACCCTATACCCTAACCCTGACCCTAACCCTAACCGTATCCCTAACCCTAACCCAAACACTAACCCTAACCCTAAACCTAACCCTAAACCTAACACAATCCTAACACTAACCGGAACACGAACCCTATACCTAAACCTAACCCTAACCCTAACGCAAACCTAATCCTAACCCTAACCCTAAACTTAACCCTAACCCTAACCCTATCGCAATCCTAACCCTAACCCTAACCCTAACACTAACCCTAAAGCTAAACTAACCCTAAACCTAACCCGAAACATTAACCCTAACCCTAACACTAACGATAACCCTAACGCAAAACTAACCCTAACCCTAACCCTAAACCTAACCCTAACCCTAACCCTAACGCAATCCTAACACTAACCCTAACCCTAATCCTAAACCTAACCCTAACCCTAACCCTAACCCTAACGCAAACCTAATCCTAACCCTAACCCTAACCCTAACCATAGCCCTAACGCAAACCTAACCCTAACACTAACCCTAACGCAAAACCAACCCTAACCCTAACCCTAAACCTAACCCTAACCTAAGCCTAACTCTTACCCTAACACTAACCCTAAACCTAACCCTAACCCTAACCCTAACGCAAACCTAACCCTAACCCTAACACTAACCCTAACGCATAGCTAACCTAACACTAACCCTAACCCAAACCCTAACCCTAACGCAATCCTAACCCTAACCATAACCCTAACCCTAACCCTAACACAAACCTAATCCTAACCCTAACCCTTAACCTAACCCTAAACCTAATCCTAACCCTAACCCTAACGGAAACCTAAACCTAACCCTAACCCTAACCTTAACTCTAACCCTAACGCACCTAAACCTAACCGTAACCCTAACACTAACCCTAACGCAATCCTAACCCTAACCCTAACCCTATGCCTAACCATAAAACTAACACTAACCCTAAACCTTACCTTAACGCAAACCTAAACCTAAACTTAACGCTAACCATAAAAACCTAACGCTAACCCTAACCCTAACACTAACACTAACA
>NC_142501.1:96291287-96293787 GCF_057876585.1 Rhinolophus sinicus
TAACCCTAAAACATACCTAACCCTAACCCTAACCCTAACCCTAACACAAATCTAACCATATCCCTAACCCTAACAATTACCCTAACACAAACTTAACTCTAACCCTAACCCTAACCCTAACGCATACCTAACCCTAACCCTAACACTAATCCTAACGCAACCCTAACCCTAACCCTAACCCTAAACTAACCCTAACGCAAACCTAACCCAAAACTTAACCCTAACCCTAAAGTTACCCTAACCCTAACCCTAACGCAAACCTAACTATAACCCTATCCCTAACCCTAACCCTAACCCTAACCATAACGAAACCTAACCCTAACCCTAACCCTAACCCTAACCCTAAACCGTAACCTAACCCTACCCTAACCTAAACCTATACCTAACACTAACCCTAAACCCTAAACCTAACCCTAACCTAATACTAACCCTAACCCTAACCCTAACCATATCACAAAACCTAACGCTAACCCTAAACTTAAACCTAACCCTAAACCTAACGCAAACCTAAACCTAAACCTAACCCAATCCTAACCCTAACCCTAACCCTAACGCAAGCTAACCCTAACCCGAACCCTAACCGTAACCCTAACCCTACGACTACCTATCCATGACCCTAACAATAACCCGAAACCTAACCTTAACCCAAACCCTAATTTAACCCTAACTCTAACCCTAACCCTAAACCTACACTAACCCTAAACCTAACCCTAACCCTAAACCCTAAACGTAACCCTACCCTAAACTAACCCTAAACCTAACCCTAACCCTAAACCCTAAACATAACCCAAACCTAACACTAACCATAACCCTAACCCTAACCTAAGCCTAACTCTTACCCTAACCCTAACCCTAAACCTAACCCTAACCTAACCCTAACGCAAACCTAACCCTAATCCGAAGCTAACCCTACCCTAAGCAAACCCTAAACCTAACCCTAAACCTAAACCCTAAACCTAACCCTAACCTAACACTAACCCTAACCCTAACCATAACCATAACCCTAAACCAAACCCTAACCCTAACCCTAAACGTAACCCTAACCCTATCGCAAAACTAACCCTAACCCTAACCCTAACCTTACGCAAACTTAGCCCTAACCCTAACCCTAACCCTAACCCTAAACCTAAACCCTGGCTCTAACCCTAATCCTAACCCTAACCCTAAACATAACCCTAACTCAAACCTAACCCTAACGCTAACCCTAAAGCTAACCCTAGCTTTAAAATTACCTTAACCCTAACCCTAACTCTAACCTAACCCTAGCCCTAACCCTAACCCTAACCCTAAACCCTTGACCTCTCCGTAACCCTAACCCTAACCGTAACCCTAACCCTAACGCAAACCTAACCCTAACCCTAAACCTAACCCTAACCCTAAAGCTAACCCTAACCTTAAACTAACCTTAACCCTAACCATAACGCTAACCTAACCCTAACCCTAACCCTAACCCTAACCCTAACGCAAACATAACCCTCACCCTAAACCTAAACCTAACTCTAAACCTAACGCAAACCCAAGCCTAAATCCTAACCCTAATCCTAACCCTAACCCTAACCCTAACCCTAACCCGAACGAAAACCTAACCCTTAACCTAACCCTAACCCTAACCCTAACCATAACGCAAAACTAAGCTTAAAACTAACCCTAACCCTAACGCAAAGCTAACCCTAACCCTATCCTTACCCTAACGCATAACTAACCCTAACCCTAACCCTAACCCGAACCCTAACCCTAACGCAAACCTAACCCTAACCCTAACCCTAACCCTAACCCTAACAAAAACCTAACCCTAACCCTAACCCTAAACCTAACCCTAAAACTAATCCTAACCGTAACCCTAACGCAAACCTAAACCTAACCCTAACCCTAACCCTAACCCTAACCTTAACACTAACCCCAACGCAAACCTAACCCTAACCCTAAGCCTAACCCTAACCCTACCCCTAACCCTGACCCTAAACCTAACCTTAACACTAAACCGTAACCCTAACCCTAACCCTACCCTAACCTATCCCTAATCCTAACCTTAACCCTAAACCCTAAACCTAACGCTAACCTATCCCTAACCCTAACCCTAATGCAAACCTAACCCTAACCATAACTCTAACCCTAACCCTAACGCAAACCTAAACCTAAACCTAACCCTAACCCTAACCCTAACCCTAACCCTAACGCAAATCTAACCCTAACCCTAACACTAACCCTTACCCTAAACCCTAGCCCTAACCCTCACCCATACCCTAACCCTAACCCTAACGCAATCCTAAACCTAACCCTAACCCTAACCCTCACCAAACCCTAACCCTAACCCTAAACCCTAACCTAAGCCTAAATCAAAACCCTATCCCTAACCCTAACCCGAATCCGAACCCTAACCCTAACCTAACCCTAACCCTAAACCTAACCCTAAACTTAACCCTAACTCAAACCTAACCCTAACGCTAACCCTAAAGCTAACCCTAGCTTTAAAATTACCTTAACCCTAACCCTAACTCTA
>NC_142501.1:96311287-96323787 GCF_057876585.1 Rhinolophus sinicus
AACCTAACACTAACCCTAACCCTAACCCTAACCCAAACCGTAACGTAACCCTAACCCTAACCCTAACCCTAAATCCTAAACCTAACCCTAACATAACCCTAAACCTAACCCTAACCCTAAACGCTAAACCTAACCATAACCTATATTATCTATAACCCTAACCCTAACCTAAGCCTAACTCTTACCCTAACCCTAACCCTAAAACTAACGGAAACCTAACCCTAACCTAACCCTAACCCTAACCCTAACCTAACCCTACCCTAACTAACCCTAAACCTAACCCTAACCTAACACTAACCCTAAAGCTAACACTAACCATAACCCTAAACCTAAACCTAACCCTAAACCTAAACCCTGGCCCTAACCCTAACCCTAATCCTAACCCTAACCTTAACGCAAACCTAACCCTAACCCTAACCCTAAAGCGAACCCTAACCTTAAACTAACCTAATCCTAACCCTGACGCTAACCTAATCCTAACCCTAACCCTAACCCTAACCCTAACGCAAACCTAACCCTAACCCAACACTAACCCTAAACCTAAACCTAACTATAACCCTAACCCTAACGCAAACCTAATCCTAACCCTAACCCTAACCCTAACACTAGTACAAACCTAACCCTAACCCTAACCTAAACCTAACCCTAACCCTATTCTAACCCTAACCCTAACCCTAACCCTACCCAAAACCTAACACTAACCTTAACCCTAACCCTAACCCTAACGCAAACCTAACCCTAAACCTAAACCTAACCCTATCCTTAACCCTAACGCAAAACTAACCCTTTCCTTAAACCTAACCCTAAAGCAAACCTAACCCTAACCCTAACCCTAACCCTAACCCTAACCCTAACCCTAACCCTAACCCTAACGCGTAGCTAAACCTAAACCTAACCCTAACCCTAACCCTAACCCTAAACCTAAAGCTACGCAAACCTAAGCCTAACCATAACCCTAATTCGAACCCTAACACAAACGTAACCCTAACCCTAACCCTAACGCCAATCTAAACATAATCCTATCCCTAACCCTAACCCTAACGCATACCTAACTCTAACCATAACCCTAACCCTAACCCTAACCGTAAACCCTAACCCTAACCCTAACCCTAACCGTAAACTTAACCCTAACCCAAACCCTAACCCTAACCCTAAACCTAACGCTAACCCTAACCCTAACGCAATCCTAACCCTAACCCTAACCCTAATCCTAAACCTAACCCTAACCCTATCCTTAAGGCATTCCTCACCATAACACTAACCCTAACCCTAACCCTAACCCTAACCCTAACCCTAACCCTAACCCGAACGCAAACCTAACTCTTAACCTAACCCTCATCCTAACACTAACCCTAACGCAAACTTAACCTAAACCTGACACTAACTCTAACCATAACGCAAACCTAACCTTAACCCTAACCCTAATCCTACCCTAACCCTAACGCAAACCTAACCCTAACCCTAACCCTAACCCTAAATACTAGCGCTAACCCTAACCCTAATCCTAACCCGAAGCCTACCTCAACCTAACCCTAACCCTAACCCGAACCTAACCTTAATTCAAACCCTAACCTAACCCTAACCCTAACCCTAACCCTAACCCAAACACTACCGTAACCCTAAACCTAACCCTAACCCTAACCCTAAACCCTAAACCTACCCGTAACATAACCCTAAACCGAACCCTAACAATAAACGCTAAACCTAACCATAACCTAGATTAACCATAACCCTAACCCTAACCTAAGCGTAACTCTTACACTAACCCTAACACTAAACCTAACCCTAACCCTAACCCTAACAAAAACCTAACCGTAATCCTAACCCTAACCCTAACCCTAACCTAAACCTACGCTAACTTAACCCTAAACCTAACCCTAACCATAAACACTAAACCTAACGATAACCTAACACTAACCCTAAACCTTACACTAACCATAACCCAAAACCAAACGCTAACCCTAAACTTAACCTAACCCTAACCCTAACCCTTACGCAAACTTAACCCTAACCCTAACCCTAACCCTAAAACTAAACCCTGGCCCTAATCCTAACACTAACGCTAACCCTAACACTAACTCAAACCTAACCCTAACTCTAAAGCTAACCCTAACCTTAAAATAACCTTAACCATAACCCTAACTGTAACCTAACCCTAACCCTAACCCTAACCCTAACCCTAACCCTAACGCAAACCTAACCCTAACGCTAACCCTAACCCTAAACCTAAACCTATCTCTAACCCTAACCCTAACGCAAACCTAAACCTAACCCCAACCCTAACGCAAACCTAACCCTAACGCTAACCCTAACCCTAACCCAAACCCTAACCATATCCGTACCCCTAACCCTAACATAAAATAACCCTAACCCTAACCCTAACCATAACCCTAACGCATACCTAACCCTAAACCTAACCCTAACCCTAACCCTAACCCTAACGCAAACCTAACCCTTTCCCTAAACCTAACCCTAACGCAAACCTAACCCTAACCCTAACCCTAACCCTAACCCTAACCCTAACCCTAATGCGTAGCTAAACCTAAACCTAACCCTAACCCTAACCCTAACCCTAACACAAACGTAACCCTAACCCTAACCCTACCCCTAACGAAAACCTAACCATAACCCTAACTCTAACCCTAACCCTAACCCTAATTTGTAGCTAAACCTAAGCCTAACCATAACCCTAACCCTAACCCTAACACAAACGTAACCCTAACCCTAACCTTACCCCTAACGCAAACCTAACCCTAACCTAACCCTAACCCTAACCCTAACCCTAATGCGTAGCTAAACCTAAGCCTAACCATAACCCTAACCCTAAACCTAACACAAACGTAACCCTAACCCTAACCCTACCCCTAACGAAAACCTAACCATAACCCTAACCCTAACCCTAACACTAACGCATACCTAACCCTAACCCGAACCCTAACCATAACCCTAACCCTAACCCTAACGCAAAACTAACCATAACCCTAACCCTACACCTAACCCTAACACAAACTTAACCCTAACCCTAACCCTAAGCCTAACCCTAATCCTAACGCATACCTAACCCTAACACTAACCCTAAACTAACCCTAACTATAAACCTAACCATAATCCTATCCATAACGCAAATCTAAACCTAACCCTAACCCTAACTCTATACCTAACGCAAACCTAAGCCTTAATTCTAACCCTAATCCTAACCCTAACCCTAACCCTTAAGCTTACCTAACCCTAACCCTAACCCTAAACATTAACCCTAACCCTAACCCTAACGACAACCCTAACGCAAAACTAACCTTAACCCTAACCCAGACCCTAACGCAAACCTAAACTTAACCCTAACCCTAACCCTAATCATAACCCTAACCATAACCCAAAACCCTAAACCTAACACTACCTAACCTACCCCTAAAACTATCCCTAACCCTAACCCTACACCCTAAACCTAACCCTAACCTAACCTAACCCTAAACCTAACCCTAACCCTAAACTTAACCTTAACCCTAATGCAAACCTAACCCTAACCCTAACCCTAAACCTAACCCTAACCCTAACCCTAAACCTAACGCAATCCTAAACCTAACCCTAACCCTATGCCTAACCCTAAACCTAACCCTAACCCTTAACCGTCCCTTAACGCCAACCGAACCCTAAACTTAACGCTAACCATAAAACCTAACGCTAACCGTAACCGTAACCCTGACACTAAACCCTTGCCCTATCGGTAACCCTAACCATAACCGTAACCCTAATCCTAAAGCAAACCTAACCCAAACCCTAACCGTAAACCTAACCCTAACGCAAATCTACCCTAACCCTAACCATAAACCTAATCCTAACCATAACCATAACGAAAACCTAAACCTAACCCTAACCCTAACGCAAACCTAACCCTAACCCTAACACTAAACCTAGCTCTAAACCTAAAGGAAACCTAAGCCTAAATCCTAACCCTAACCTTAACCCTAACTGTAACCCTAACGCTAACCTAACCCTAACCCTAACACTAAACCCTAACCCTAACCCTAATGATAACCCTAACACAAACATAATCCTAAACCTAACCCAGCACTAACACTAAACATATCCCTAAACCTATCCCTAACCCTAACCCTAAGGCAAACCTAAACCTAAACCTAACCCAACACTAAACCTAACCCTAACCCTAACGCAAGCTAACCCTAACCCTAACCCTAACCCTAACCCTAACCCTACCCTAACACTAACCCTAACCCTAACCCTAATCCCTAAACCTAACCCTACCCTAACCTAACCCTAAACCTAACCCTAACCCTAAACCCTAAACCTAACCCAAACCTAACGCTAACCACAAACCTAACCCTAACTTAAGCCTAACTCTTACCCTAACCCTAACCCTAAACCTAACCTTAACCCTAACCCTAACGCAAACCTAACCCTAACCCGAATATAACACTACCCTAACCAAACACTAAACCTAACCCTAACCCTAAACCCTATACCTAACCCTAACCTAACACTAACCCTAACCCTAACCCTAAACATAACCCTAAACCTAACGCTAACCCTAAACCTAAAACTAACCCTAAGCCTAACGCAAACCAAACCCTAACCCTAACCCTAACCCTAACCCTAACGCAAACCTAACCCTAACCCTAACCCTAACCAATACGCAAACTTAGCCCTAACACTAACGCTAACCCTAACCCTAAACCTAAACCCTGGCCCTAACCCTAATCCTAACCCTAACCCTAAACCTAACCCTAACTCAAACCTAACCCTAACGCTAACACTAACCCTAACCCTAACCCTACACATAACCCTAAACCTAACGCTAACCCTAAACCTAAACCTAACCCTAACCCTAACCCTAACCCTAACCCTAAACACTAAACCTAACCCTAACCTAACACTAACCCTAACCCTAACCCTACACATAACCCTAAACCTAACGCTAACCCTAAACCTAAACCTAACCCTAAGCCTAACGCAAACCAAACCCTAACCCTAACCCTAACCCTAACCCTAACGGAAACCTAACCCTAACCCTAACCCTAACCCATACGCAAACTTAGCCCTAACCCTAACGCTAACCCTAACCCTAAACCTAAACCCTGGCCCTAACCATAATCCTAACCCTAACCCTAAAACTAACCCTAACTCAAACCTAACCCTAACGCTAACCCTAACCCTAAACCTAAATCCTGGCCCTAACCCTAATCCTAACCCTAACCCTAAACCTAACCCTAACTCTAACCTAAACCTAACCCTAACCCTAACCCTAACCCTAACCCTAACCCTAAACCCTTGACCTCTCCGTAATCCTAACCCTAACCGTAACCCTAACCCTAACGCAAACCTAACCTAACCCTAACCCAAACCTAACCCTAACCCTAAAGCTAACCCTAACCTTAAACTAACCTTAACCCTAACCATAACGCTAACCTAACCCTAACCCTAACCCTAACCCTAACCCTAACCCTAACCCTAACGCAAACATAACCCTAACCCTAACCCTTTCCCTACCCTAACGCATAACTAACCCTAACCCTAACCCTAACCCGAACCCTAACCCTAACGAAAACCTAACCCTAACCATAACCCTAACCCTAACCCTAACACAAACCTAACCCTAACCCTAACCCTAAACCTAACCCTAAACCTAATCCTAACCGTAACTCTAACGCAAACCTAAACCTAACCCTAACCCTAACCCTAACCTTAACACTAACCCTAACGCAAACCTAACCCTAACCCTAAGCCTAACCCTAACTCTACCCCTAACCCTGACCCTAAACCTAACCCTAACCCAAAACCCTAACCCTAACACTAACCCTACCCTAACCTATCCCTAATCCTAACCCTAACCCTAAACCCTAAACCTAACGCTAACCTAACCCTAACCCTAACCCTAATGCAAACCTATCCCTAACCATAACCCTAACCCTAACCCTAACGCAAACCTAAACCTAAACCTAAACCTAACCCTAACCCTTACCCTAACCCTAAACCCTAACCCTTACCCTAACCCTTACCCTAACCCTAACCCTAACGGAAACCTAAACCTAATCCTAACCCTAACCCTCACCAAACGCTAACCCTAACCCTAAACCCTAAACTAAGCCTAACCCAAAACCCTATCCCTAACCCTAACCCGAATCCGAAACCTAACCCTAACCTAACCCTATCCCTAACCCTAACCCTAACCCAAACCCTACCCTAACCCTAATCCTAACCCTAACCCTAAACCCTAAACCTAACCCTAACCTAACAGTAACCCTAACCCTAACCCTAACCTAAGCCTAACTCTTACCCTAACCCTAACCCTAACCCTAACCAATACGCAAACTTAGCCCTAACACTAACGCTAACCCTAACCCTAAACCTAAACCCTGGCCCTAACCCTAATCCTAACCCTAACCCTAAACCTAACCCTAACTCAAACCTAACCCTAACGCTAACACTAACCCTAAACCTAAACCCTGGCCCTAACCCTAATCCTAACCCTAACCCTAAACCTAACCCTAACTCTAACCTAACCCTAACCCTAACCCTAACCCTAACACTAACCCTAAACCCTTGACCTCTCCGTAATCCTAACCCTAACCGTAACCCTAACCCTAACGCAAACCTAACCCTAACCCTAACCCTAAACCTAACCCTAACTCTAAAGCGAACCCTAACCTTAAACTAACCTTAACCCTAACCATAACTCTAACCTAAGCCTAACCCTAACCCTAACCCTAACCCTAACCCTAACCCTAACCCTAACGCAAACATAACCCTAACCCTAACCCTAAACCTAACTCTAAACCTAACGCAAACCCAAGCCTAAATCCTAACCCTAATCCTAACCCTAACCCTAACCCTAACCCTAACCTGAACGAAAACCTAACCCTTAACCTAACCCTAACCCTAACCCTAACCCTAACCCTTACGCAAACTTAACCCTAACCCTAACCCTAACCCTAACCCTAAAACTAAACCCTGGCCCTAATCCTAACACTAACGCTAACCCTAACACTAACTCAAACCTAACCCTAACTCTAAAGCTAACCCTAAACTTAAACTAACCTTAACCCTAACCCTAACTCTAACCTAACCCTAACCCTAACCCTAACCCTAACCCTAACGCAAACCTAACCCTAACGCTAACCCTAACCCTAAACCTAAACCTATCTCTAACCCTAACCCTAACGCAAACCTAAACCTAACCCTAACCCTAACGAAAACCTAACCCTAACCCTAACCCTAACCCTAACCCAAACCCTAACCACATCCGTACCCCTAACCCTAACGTAAAATAACCCTAACTCTAACCCTAACCATAACCCTAACGCATACCTAACCCTAAACCTAACCCTAACCCTAACCCTAACCCTAACGCAAACCTAACCCTTTCCCTAAACCTAACCCTAACGCAAACCTAACCCTAACCCTAACCCTAACCCTAACCCTAACCCTAATGCGTAGCTAAACCTAAACCTAACCCTAACCCTAACCCTAACCCTAACACAAACGTAACCCTAACCCTAACCCTACCCCTAACGAAAACCTAACCATAACCCTAACTCTAACCCTAACCCTAACCCTAATTCTTAGCTAAACCTATGCCTAACCATAACCCTAACCCTAACCCTAACACAAACGTAACCCTAACCCTAACCTTACCCCTAACGCAAACCTAACCCTAAACCTAACCCTAACCCTAACCCTAACCCTAATGCGTAGCTAAACCTAAGCCTAACCATAACCCTAACCCTAAACCTAACACAAACGTAACCCTAACCCTAACCCTACCCCTAACGAAAACCTAACCATAACCCTAACCCTAACCCTAACACTAACGCATACCTAACCCTAACCCGAACCCTAACCCTAACCCTAACCCTAACCCTCACCCTAACGCAAAATTAACCATAACCCTAACCCTACACCTAACCCTAACACAAACTTAACCCTAACCCTAACCCTAAGCCTAACCCTAATCCTAACGCATACCTAACCCTAACACTAACCCTAAACTAACCCTAACTATAAACCTAACCATAATCCTATCCATAACGCAAATCTAAACCTAACCCTAACCCTAACTCTATAACTAACGCAAACCTAAGCCTTAATTCTAACCCTAATCCTAACCCTAACCCTAACCCTTAAGCTTACCTAACCCTAACCCTAACCCTAAACATTAACCCTAACCCTAACCCTAACGACAACCCTAACGCAAAACTAACCTTAACACTAACCCAAAACGTAACGCAAACCTAAACTTAACCCTAACCCTAACCCTAATCATAACCCTAACCATAACCCAAAACCCTAAACCTAACACTACTTAACCTACCCCTAAAACTATCCCTAACCCTAACCCTACACCCTAAACCTAACCCTAACCTAACCTAACCCTAAACCTAACCCTAACCCTAACCATAACCCTAAGCAAACCTAAACCTAACCCTAACCCTAAACTTAACCTTAACCCTAATGCAAACCAAACCCTAACCCTAACCCTAAACCTAACCCTAACCCTAACCCTAAACCTAACGCAATCCTAAACCTAACCCTAACCCTATGCCTAACCCTAAACCTAACCCTAACCCTTAACCGTCCCTTAACGCAAACCGAACCCTAAACTTAACGCTAACCATAAAACCTAACGCTAACCCTAACCCTAACCCTGACACTAAACCCTTACCCTATCGGTAACCCTAACCATAACCGTAACCCTAATCCTACAGCAAACCTAACCCAAACCCTAACCGTAAACCTAACCCTAACGCAAATCTACCCTAACCCTAACCCTAAACCTAATCCTAACCATAACCATAACGAAAATCTAAAAATAACCCTAACCCTAACGCAAACCTAACCCTAACCCTAACACTAAACCTAACTCTAAACCTAAAGCAAACCTAAGCCTAAATCCTAACCCTAACCTTAACGCTAACTCTAACCCTAACGCTAACCTAACCCTAACCCTAACACTAAACCCTAACCCTAACCCTAACGATAACCCTAACACAAACATAATCCTAAACCTAACCCAGCACTAACACTAAACATATCCCTAAACCTATCCCTAACCCTAACCCTAAGGCAAACCTAAACCTAAACCTAACCCTAACCCTAACCCTAACCCTAACCCTAAACACTAAACCTAACCCTAACCTAACACTAACCCTAACCCTAACCCTACACATAACCCTAAACCTAACGCTAACCCTAAACCTAAACCTAACCCTAAGCCTAACGCAAACCAAACCCTAACCCTAACCCTAACCCTAACCCTAACGCAAACCTAACCCTAACCCTAACCCTAACCCATACGCAAACTTAGCCCTAACCCTAACGCTAACCCTAACCCTAAACCTAAACCCTGGCCCTAACCATAATCCTAACCCTAACCCTAAAACTAACCCTAACTCAAACCTAACCCTAACGCTAACCCTAACCCTAAACCTAAATCCTGGCCCTAACCCTAATCCTAACCCTAACCCTAAACCTAACCCTAACTCTAACCTAACCCTAACCCTAACCCTAACCCTAACCCTAACCCTAACCCTAAACCCTTGACCTCTCCGTAATCCTAACCCTAACCGTAACCCTAACCCTAACGCAAACCTAACCTAACCCTAACCCAAACCTAACCCTAACCCTAAAGCTAACCCTAACCTTAAACTAACCTTAACCCTAACCATAACGCTAACCTAACCCTAACCCTAACCCTAACCCTAACCCTAACCCTAACCCTAACGCAAACATAACCCTAACCCTAACCCTTTCCCTACCCTAACGCATAACTAACCCTAACCCTAACCCTAACCCGAACCCTAACCCTAACGAAAACCTAACCCTAACCATAACCCTAACCCTAACCCTAACACAAACCTAACCCTAACCCTAACCCTAAACCTAACCCTAAACCTAATCCTAACCGTAACTCTAACGCAAACCTAAACCTAACCCTAACCCTAACCCTAACCTTAACACTAACCCTAACGCAAACCTAACCCTAACCCTAAGCCTAACCCTAACTCTACCCCTAACCCTGACCCTAAACCTAACCCTAACCCAAAACCCTAACCCTAACACTAACCCTACCCTAACCTATCCCTAATCCTAACCCTAACCCTAAACCCTAAACCTAACGCTAACCTAACCCTAACCCTAACCCTAATGCAAACCTATCCCTAACCATAACCCTAACCCTAACCCTAACGCAAACCTAAACCTAAACCTAAACCTAACCCTAACCCTTACCCTAACCCTAAACCCTAACCCTTACCCTAACCCTTACCCTAACCCTAACCCTAACGGAAACCTAAACCTAATCCTAACCCTAACCCTCACCAAACGCTAACCCTAACCCTAAACCCTAAACTAAGCCTAACCCAAAACCCTATCCCTAACCCTAACCCGAATCCGAAACCTAACCCTAACCTAACCCTATCCCTAACCCTAACCCTAACCCAAACCCTACCCTAACCCTAATCCTAACCCTAACCCTAAACCCTAAACCTAACCCTAACCTAACAGTAACCCTAACCCTAACCCTAACCTAAGCCTAACTCTTACCCTAACCCTAACCCTAACCCTAACCAATACGCAAACTTAGCCCTAACACTAACGCTAACCCTAACCCTAAACCTAAACCCTGGCCCTAACCCTAATCCTAACCCTAACCCTAAACCTAACCCTAACTCAAACCTAACCCTAACGCTAACACTAACCCTAAACCTAAACCCTGGCCCTAACCCTAATCCTAACCCTAACCCTAAACCTAACCCTAACTCTAACCTAACCCTAACCCTAACCCTAACCCTAACACTAACCCTAAACCCTTGACCTCTCCGTAATCCTAACCCTAACCGTAACCCTAACCCTAACGCAAACCTAACCCTAACCCTAACCCTAAACCTAACCCTAACTCTAAAGCGAACCCTAACCTTAAACTAACCTTAACCCTAACCATAACGCTAACCTAAGCCTAACCCTAACCCTAACCCTAACCCTAACCCTAACCCTAACCCTAACGCAAACATAACCCTAACCCTAACCCTAAACCTAACTCTAAACCTAACGCAAACCCAAGCCTAAATCCTAACCCTAATCCTAACCCTAACCCTAACCCTAACCCTAACCTGAACGAAAACCTAACCCTTAACCTAACCCTAACCCTAACCCTAACCCTAACCCTTACGCAAACTTAACCCTAACCCTAACCCTAACCCTAACCCTAAAACTAAACCCTGGCCCTAATCCTAACACTAACGCTAACCCTAACACTAACTCAAACCTAACCCTAACTCTAAAGCTAACCCTAAACTTAAACTAACCTTAACCCTAACCCTAACTCTAACCTAACCCTAACCCTAACCCTAACCCTAACCCTAACGCAAACCTAACCCTAACGCTAACCCTAACCCTAAACCTAAACCTATCTCTAACCCTAACCCTAACGCAAACCTAAACCTAACCCTAACCCTAACGAAAACCTAACCCTAACCCTAACCCTAACCCTAACCCAAACCCTAACCACATCCGTACCCCTAACCCTAACGTAAAATAACCCTAACTCTAACCCTAACCATAACCCTAACGCATACCTAACCCTAAACCTAACCCTAACCCTAACCCTAACCCTAACGCAAACCTAACCCTTTCCCTAAACCTAACCCTAACGCAAACCTAACCCTAACCCTAACCCTAACCCTAACCCTAACCCTAATGCGTAGCTAAACCTAAACCTAACCCTAACCCTAACCCTAACCCTAACACAAACGTAACCCTAACCCTAACCCTACCCCTAACGAAAACCTAACCATAACCCTAACTCTAACCCTAACCCTAACCCTAATTCTTAGCTAAACCTATGCCTAACCATAACCCTAACCCTAACCCTAACACAAACGTAACCCTAACCCTAACCTTACCCCTAACGCAAACCTAACCCTAAACCTAACCCTAACCCTAACCCTAACCCTAATGCGTAGCTAAACCTAAGCCTAACCATAACCCTAACCCTAAACCTAACACAAACGTAACCCTAACCCTAACCCTACCCCTAACGAAAACCTAACCATAACCCTAACCCTAACCCTAACACTAACGCATACCTAACCCTAACCCGAACCCTAACCCTAACCCTAACCCTAACCCTCACCCTAACGCAAAATTAACCATAACCCTAACCCTACACCTAACCCTAACACAAACTTAACCCTAACCCTAACCCTAAGCCTAACCCTAATCCTAACGCATACCTAACCCTAACACTAACCCTAAACTAACCCTAACTATAAACCTAACCATAATCCTATCCATAACGCAAATCTAAACCTAACCCTAACCCTAACTCTATAACTAACGCAAACCTAAGCCTTAATTCTAACCCTAATCCTAACCCTAACCCTAACCCTTAAGCTTACCTAACCCTAACCCTAACCCTAAACATTAACCCTAACCCTAACCCTAACGACAACCCTAACGCAAAACTAACCTTAACACTAACCCAAAACGTA
>NC_142501.1:96326287-96331287 GCF_057876585.1 Rhinolophus sinicus
ACCCTAACCCTAACCCTAACCCTGACGAAACCTAACACTAACCATAACTCTAACCCTAATGTTAACACAAACCTAACCCTAACCCTAACCCTAACCCTAAACCTAACCCTAACCCTAAACCTAACCCGATACCTAACCTTAACCCTAACCCTAAACCTAACCCTACCCCTATCCCTAACCCTAACGCAAACGTAACCCCAGCACTAACCCTAATCCTAACGCAAACCTAACCCTAACCCTAACCTTAATCCTAACCCTAACGCGTAGCTAAACCTAAACCTAACCCTAACCCTAACCCTACCGCAAACCTAACCCTAACCATAACCCTAACCCTAAACCTAACAGTAACCTAACCCTAACCCTAACAATAACTGTAACCCTAACGCAAAACTAACCATAACCCTAACCCTAACCCTAACCCTAAAACATACCTAACCCTAATCCTAACCCTAACCAAATCTAACCATATCCCTAACCCTAACACTAACCTTAACACAAACTTAACCTAAACCTAACCCTAACCCTAACGCATACCTAACCCTAACCCTAACCCTAATCCTAACGCAACCCTAACCCTAACCCTAACCCTAAACTAACCCTAACGCAAAACTAACCCAAAACCTAACCCTAACCCTAAAGTTACCCTAACCCTAACCCTAACGCAAACCTAACCGTAACCCTAACCCTAACCCTGACCCTAACCATAACGTAAACCTAACCCTAAACTTAACCCAAACCCTAACCTAAACCTAACCCTAACCATAACCCTAACCCTAACCCTAACAGTACAATAACCCTAACCCTAAACCTAACCCTAACACTACACCCTAAACTTAACCCTACCGTAACCTAACCCTAAACCTAACCCTAACACAATCCCTAAACCTAACCCTATCCTAACACTAACCATAACCCTAACCCTAAACTAAGCCTAACTCTTACCCTAACCCTAACCCTAACCCTAACCCTAACCCTAACCCTAACGGAAACCTAACCGTAATCCTAACCTTAAGCCTAAACCTAACCTAACCTAACCCTAAACCTAACCCTAACTCTAAACCCTAACCCTAACCCTAACCTAACACTAACCCTAACCCTCTCCCTAACCATAACCCTAACCTAACGCTAACCATAAAACTAAAACTAACCCTAACCCTAAAGCAAACCTAACCCTAACCCTAACCCTAACCCTAAACCTAACCCTAACGCAAACCTAACCCAAATCCTAACCCTAACCCTAACCCTTACGCAAAATTAACCCTAACCCTAACCCTAAACCTAACTCTATCCTCAACCCTGGCCCTAACCCTAACCCTAACCCTAACCCTAAACCCTTGACCTCTCCGTAATCCTAACCCTAACCGTAACCCTAACCCTAACGCAAACCTAACCCTAACCCTAACCCAAACCTAACCCTAACCCTAAAGCTAACCCTAACCTTAAACTAACCTTAACCCTAACCATAACGCTAACCTAACCCTAACCCTAACCCTAACCCTAACCCTAACCCTAACCCTAACGCAAACATAACCCTAACCCTAACCCTTTCCCTACCCTAACGCATAACTAACCCTAACCCTAACCCTAACCCGAACCCTAACCCTAACGAAAACCTAACCCTAACCATAACCCTAACCCTAACCCTAACACAAACCTAACCCTAACCCTAACCCTAAACCTAACCCTAAACCTAATCCTAACCGTAACTCTAACGCAAACCTAAACCTAACCCTAACCCTAACCCTAACCTTAACACTAACCCTAACGCAAACCTAACCCTAACCCTAAGCCTAACCCTAACTCTACCCCTAACCCTGACCCTAAACCTAACCCTAACCCAAAACCCTAACCCTAACACTAACCCTACCCTAACCTATCCCTAATCCTAACCCTAACCCTAAACCCTAAACCTAACGCTAACCTAACCCTAACCCTAACCCTAATGCAAACCTATCCCTAACCATAACCCTAACCCTAACCCTAACGCAAACCTAAACCTAAACCTAAACCTAACCCTAACCCTTACCCTAACCCTAAACCCTAACCCTTACCCTAACCCTTACCCTAACCCTAACCCTAACGGAAACCTAAACCTAATCCTAACCCTAACCCTCACCAAACGCTAACCCTAACCCTAAACCCTAAACTAAGCCTAACCCAAAACCCTATCCCTAACCCTAACCCGAATCCGAAACCTAACCCTAACCTAACCCTATCCCTAACCCTAACCCTAACCCAAACCCTACCCTAACCCTAATCCTAACCCTAACCCTAAACCCTAAACCTAACCCTAACCTAACAGTAACCCTAACCCTAACCCTAACCTAAGCCTAACTCTTACCCTAACCCTAACCCTAAACCTAACCCTAACACTAATCCTAACGCAAACCTAACCCTAAACCGAACCCTAACCCTAACACTAACCCTAACGCAAACCTAACCCTAACCCTAACCCTAAACCCTAACGCAAACCAAACCATAACCCTAACCCTAACTCTAACCCTAACCGTAACGCATAAGTAACCCTAACCCTAACCCTAACCCTGACGAAACCTAACACTAACCATAACTCTAACCCTAATGTTAACACAAACCTAACCCTAACCCTAACCCTAACCCTAAACCTAACCCTAACCCTAAACCTAACCCGATACCTAACCTTAACCCTAACCCTAAACCTAACCCTACCCCTATCCCTAACCCTAACGCAAACGTAACCCCAGCACTAACCCTAATCCTAACGCAAACCTAACCCTAACCCTAACCTTAATCCTAACCCTAACGCGTAGCTAAACCTAAACCTAACCCTAACCCTAACCCTACCGCAAACCTAACCCTAACCATAACCCTAACCCTAAACCTAACAGTAACCTAACCCTAACCCTAACAATAACTGTAACCCTAACGCAAAACTAACCATAACCCTAACCCTAACCCTAACCCTAAAACATACCTAACCCTAATCCTAACCCTAACCAAATCTAACCATATCCCTAACCCTAACACTAACCTTAACACAAACTTAACCTAAACCTAACCCTAACCCTAACGCATACCTAACCCTAACCCTAACCCTAATCCTAACGCAACCCTAACCCTAACCCTAACCCTAAACTAACCCTAACGCAAAACTAACCCAAAACCTAACCCTAACACTAAAGTTACCCTAACCCTAACCCTAACGCAAACCTAACCGTAACCCTAACCCTAACCCTGACCCTAACCATAACGTAAACCTAACCCTAAACTTAACCCAAACCCTAACCTAAACCTAACCCTAACCATAACCCTAACCCTAACCCTAACAGTACAATAACCCTAACCCTAAACCTAACCCTAACACTACACCCTAAACTTAACCCTACCGTAACCTAACCCTAAACCTAACCCTAACACAATCCCTAAACCTAACCCTATCCTAACACTAACCATAACCCTAACCCTAAACTAAGCCTAACTCTTACCCTAACCCTAACCCTAACCCTAACCCTAACCCTAACCCTAACGGAAACCTAACCGTAATCCTAACCTTAAGCCTAAACCTAACCTAACCTAACCCTAAACCTAACCCTAACTCTAAACCCTAACCCTAACCCTAACCTAACACTAACCCTAACCCTCTCCCTAACCATAACCCTAACCTAACGCTAACCATAAAACTAAAACTAACCCTAACCCTAAAGCAAACCTAACCCTAACCCTAACCCTAACCCTAAACCTAACCCTAACGCAAACCTAACCCAAATCCTAACCCTAACCCTAACCCTTACGCAAAATTAACCCTAACCCTAACCCTAAACCTAACTCTATCCTCAACCCTGGCCCTAACCCTAACCCTAACCCTAACCCTAACCCTAACCCTAAACCCTTGCCCTATCACTAACCCTAACCCTAACCGTAACCCTAACAGTAACGCAAACCTAACCCAAACTCTGACCCTAAACCTAAACCTAACCTTAAAACTAAACTTAACCCTTACCCTCACGCAAACCTAACCCTAACCCTAAACCTAAACCGAAACCTAACCCTAACCCTAACCCTAAATCTAAAGCCTAGTCCTAACCCAAACCCTAACCGTAATCCTAACCCTAACGCAAATCTAACCCTAACCCTAACCCTAACCCTATCCCTAATCTAATCCTAACCCTAACCATAACGCAAATTTAAACCTAACCCTAACCCTAACCTTAACCCTAACCCTAACGCAAACCTACCCCTAACCCAGCCCTAAAGCTAACCCTAACCATAAATTAACCTTAACCCTAACCCTAACGCAAACCTAACCCTAACCCTAAACCTAACACTAACCCTAACGCAAACCAAACACTAACCCTAACCTAACCCTAACCTAACCCTAAACCTAACGCAAATCTAACCCTAAATCCTAACCCTAACTTTAACCCTAACGGTAACCCTAACTCTAACCTAACCCTAAGCCTAAATCTAAACTCTAACCCTAACCCTAACCCTAACAATAACCCTAACACAAACTTAACCCTAACCCTAACCCAGCCCTAACAATAAACATAACCCTAAACCTATTCCAAACACTTTCCCTAACCCTAACCCTACGCAAAACTAACCCTAACCATAACCCTAACCCTAACCCTAACCCTAACCCTAACCCTAACCCTAACCATAATCCTACCCCTAACCCTAACCCTAAACCTAACCATACTTAAACCCTAACCCAAACCCTAACCCTACCCTAACCCTAAACCTAAACACTAAACCTAACCCTAACCTAACCCTAACCCTAACCCAAATGCAAACCTAACCCTAAACCTAACCCTAACCCTTAGCCTAACGCAAACCTAACACTAACCCTAACCCTAACCCTATCCCTAATCTAATCCTAACCCTAACCATAACGCAAATTTAAACCTAACCCTAACCCTAACCTTAACCCTAACCCTAACGCAAACCTACCCATAACCCAGCCCTAAAGCTAACCCTAACCATAAATTAACCTTAACCCTAACCCTAACGCAAACCTAACC
>NC_142501.1:96336287-96378787 GCF_057876585.1 Rhinolophus sinicus
AACCCTAAACGTAACCCTAACCCTAAACCCTAAACCAAACCCTAACCTAACACTAACCCTAACCCTAACACTAACAATAACCATAAAACTAACGCTAACCCTAAACCTAAACCTAACCCTAACCCTAACGCAAACCTAACCCTAACCCTAACCCTAACCCTAATCCCAACCCTAACCCTAACGCAAACCTAACCTTAACCCTAACGCAAACCTACCCATAAACTTAACCCTAACCCTAACCTTACGCAAACTTAACCCTAACCCTAACCCTTACCCTAACGCAAACCTAACCCTAACCCTAACCTTAACCCGAAACCTAAACTTAACCCTAACCCTAACCTTAACCCTAACACTAACCTAACTCTAACCCTAACCCTAACCCAAACCTACCCTAACCCTAACCCTAAACATAACCCTAACCCTAATCCTAACCCTAACACAAACCTAACGCTAACCCTAACCCTAAGCCTAACCCTAACGCACACCTAACTCTAACCCTAACCCTAACCCAAACCTAACCCTAACCATAAACCCTAAACCTAACCATACCCTAACATAACCCTAAACCTTACCCTAACCCTAAACCCTAAACCTAACCCTAACCTAACTCTAACCATAACCCTAACACTAACATAGCCCTAACCCTATCCCTAACCCAAACCTAACCCTAACCCTAACCCTAATCCTAAACCTAACGCAAACCTAAGCCTAAATCCTAACCCTAACCCTTACCCTAACAGTAACTCTAACCCTAACCCAAACCCTAACCCTAACCGTAAACCTAACCCTAACCCTAACCCTAACCCTAAACCCTAGCCCTAACCCAAACCCTAAACCTAACCGTTTCCTAACGCAAATCTAACCCTAACCCTAACCCTAACCCTAACTCTAACCCTAACCCTAACGCAAACCTACCCCTAACCCAGCCCTAAAGCTAACCCTAACCTTAAAAGTAAAATTAACCCTAACCCTAACGCAAACCTAACCCTAACCCTAAACCTAACACTAACCCTAACGCAAACCTAACACTAACTCTAACACCAACCCCAAAACCTAACGCAAATCTAACCCTAAATCCTAACCCTAACCTTAAACCTAACCCTAACCCTAACGCTAACCTAACCCTAACCATAAAACTATACCCTAACCATAACCCTAACACTAACGATAACCCTAACACAAACATAACCCTAACCCTAACCCAGCCCTAACATTAAACCTAACCCTAAACCTAACCCTAACTCCAACACTAAGGACACCAAACCCTAACCCTAACACTAACCATAACGCAAACCTAAACCTAACCCTAAAGCTAACCCTAACCCTAACCCTAACCCTAACCCTAGCCCTAACCCTAACCCTAACACTAAGCCTAACCTTAACCCTAACCCTAACTCAACCTAACCCTAACCCTAACCCTAAAACGAAACATAAACTTCACCCTAACCCTAACCTAACCCTAACCCTAACCCTAACACTATCCTAACGCAAACCTAACCTTAACCCTAACCCTAAACCTAATCATAACCCTAACGCAAACCTAACCCTAACCCTAACCCTAAAGCATAACTAACCCTAACCCTAAGCCTATCCCTAACCCTAACCCTAACCCTAACCCTAAACCTAACGCAAACCTAACCCTAACCATAATCCTAACCCTAACCCTAACACAAACCTAACCCTAACACTAACCCTAACCATAAACCTAAATCTAATCCTAATCCTAACCATAACGCAAACCTAAACCTAACCCTAACCCTAAAACTGACCTTAACGCAAACCTAACCCTAAACTTAACGCTAACCATAAAAACCTAACGCTAACCCTAACCCTAAACCTAACCCTAATCCTACACCCTTGCCCTAACCCTAACCCTAACCCTAACCATAGCCCTAAACCTAACCCTAACCCTAATGATAACCCTAACGCAAAACTAACCCTAACGCCAACCCTAACCTAAGCCTAACTCTAACCTAACACTAACCCTAAACCTAACACTAACCCTAACCCTAACGCAAATCTAACCATAACCCTAACCCTAACCCTAACCCTAAACCTAACCAGAACGCAAACCTAACCATAACCTAACACTAACACTAACGATAACCCTAACGCAAACCTAACCCTAAACCTAACCCTAACCATAAACCTAACGCAAACCTAACCCTAACCCTAACCCTAACCCTAACCCTAACCCTAACGCATAACTAACCCTAATCCTAACCCTAATCCGAACCCTAACCCTAAAGCATACCTAACCCTAACCATAACCCTAAACCTAACCCTAACCTTAAAACTAAACATAACCCTTACTCTGACGCAAACCTATCCCTAACCCTAATCCTAACCCTAACCCTAACCATAAACCTAACCCTAAACTAAGCCTAACACTTACCCTAACCCTAACTTTAAACCTAACCCTAACCCTAACCCTAACGCAAACATAACCCTATCCCTTACCCTAACCCTAACCCTAACCTAACCCTACCCTAACCTAAACCTAAACGTAACCCTAACCCTAAACCCTAAACCAAACCCTAACCTAACACTAACCCTAACCCTAACACTAACAATAACCATAAAACTAACGCTAACCCTAAACCTAAACCTAACCCTAACCCTAACGCAAACCTAACCCTAACCCTAACCCTAACCCTAATCCCAACCCTAACCCTAACGCAAACCTAACCTTAACCCTAACGCAAACCTACCCATAACCTTAACCCTAACCCTAACCTTACGCAAACTTAACCCTAACCCTAACCCTTACCCTAACGCAAACCTAACCCTAACCCTAACCTTAACCAGAAACCTAACCTTAACCCTAACCCTAACCTTAACCCTAACACTAACTTAACCCTAACCCTAACCCTAACCCTAACCCTAACCTAACCCTAACCCTAACCCTAACCCTAACCCTAACCCTAACCCTAACACAAACCTAACCCTAACCCTAACCCTAAGCCTAACCCTAACGCAAACCTAACTCTAACCCTAACCCTAACCCAAACCTAACCCTAACCCTAAACCCTAAACCTAACCATACCCTAACATAACCCTAAACCTTACCCTAACCCTAAACCCTAAACCTAACCCTAACCTAACTCTAACCATAACCCTAACACTAACATAGCCCTAACCCTATCCCTAACCCAAACCTAACCCTAACCCTAACCCTAATCCTAAACCTAACGCAAACCTAAGCCTAAATCCTAACCCTAATCCTTACCCTAACAGTAACTCTAACCCTAACCCAAACCCTAACCCTAACCGTAAACCTAACCCTAACCCTAACCATAACCCTAAACCCTAGCCCTAACCCAAACCCTAAACCTAACCGTTTCCTAACGCAAATCTAACCCTAACCCTAACCCTAACCCTAACTCTAACCCTAACCCTAACGCAAACCTACCCCTAACCCAGCCCTAAAGCTATCCCTTACCTTAAAAGTAAAATTAACACTAACCCTAACGCAAACCTAACCCTAACCCTAAACCTAACACTAACCCTAACGCAAACCTAACACTAACTCTAACCCCACCCCAAAACCTAACGCAAATCTAACCCTAAAACGTAACCCTAACCTTAAACCTAACCCTAACCCTAACGCTAACCTAACCTTAACCATAAAACTATACCCTAACCATAACCCTAACCCTAACGATAACCCTAACACAAACATAATCCTAACCCTAACCCAGCCCTAACATTAAACCTAACCCTAAACCTAACCCTAACTCCAACACTAAGGAAACCAAACCCTAACCCTAACACTAACCATAACGCAAACCTAAACCTAACCCTAAAGCTAACTCTAACCCTAACCCTAACCCTAACACTATCCCTAACCCTAACGCAAACCTAATCCTAACCCTAACCCTAAACATAAAACCCTAACGGTAACCCTAACCCGAACCCTAACCCTAACCCTAAAACCTATCCCTAAACTTAACCCTTAACCTAACCCTAACCCAAACGCAAACCTAACCCTAATCCTAACCCTAAACCTATCCTTAACGCAAACCTAACCCTAAACTTAACGCTAACCATAAAAACCTAAAGCTAAACCTTACCCTAACCCTAACCCTAACCCTAAAACCTTGTCCTATCCCTAATCCTAACCCTAACCGTAACCCTAACCCTAATTCAAACCTAACGCTACTCTAACCCTAACCCTAACCCTAAACCCTATCCCTAATCCTAGCCCTAACCTTAACCCTAACGGTAACTCAACCTAACCCTAAGCCTAACCCTAACCGGAAACCTAACCTTAACGCTAACCCTAAACTAACCCTAACCCTAACCCTAACCTTAAACCTAACCCTAAAGCAAACCTAACCCTAACCCTAAACATAACCCTAACCCTAACCCTAACGCAAAACTAACCCTAACCCTAACCCTAAACCTAACCCTAACCCTAACCCTAACCCTAACCTTAACCCTAACCCTAACGCAAACCTAACCCTAACCCTAACCCTAAAGCTAACCGTAAACTTAAAACTTACCTTAATCCTAACCCTAAAGCAAACCTAACCCTAAACCTGACCATAACCCTAACCCGAACCCTAACGCAAAATTAACCCTAAGCCTAACCCTAAACCTAACCCTAAAGCTAACCCTAACCCTACGCAAACCTAAGCCTAACACTTACCCTAAACCTAACCCTAAACCTAAACCTAACAATAACCCTAACCCTAAACCCTAGCCCTATCCCTAACCCTAACCCTAACCCTAACCCTAACCCTAACCCTAACGCAAACCTAAACCTAACCCTAAATTTAACGCTAAACCCTCTTGCAAACCTAACACTAACCCTAACCCTTAACGCATAACTAACCCTAACCCTAAACCTAACCATAACCCTAACCCTAACGCAAACCTAATCCTAACCATAACCCTAACCCTAACACTAAAACAAACCCAACCCTAACCATAACCCTAACCCTAACCCTAAACCTAACCTTAACGCAAACCTAACCCTAAACTTAACGCTAACCATAAAAACCTAACGCTAACCCTAACCCTAACCCGAATCCTAACCGTAACCGTAACCCTAACGCAAATCTAACCCTAACTCTAACCCTAACCCTAACCCTAACCTTAAAACTAAACTTAACCCTAACCCTAACACAAACCTAACACTAACCCTAACCCTAACCCTAACCCTAACACAAAACTAACCCTAACCCTAACCGTAAACCTAACACTAACCCTAACAATAACCCTAACGCAAACCTAACCCTAACCCTAGCCATAACCCTAACGCTAACCCTAACAATAACCTTAACCCTAAAACCTTCCGTAACCCTACACTAACCTAACCGTAACACTAACCCTAACCCTAAACCCTAAAACTAACCCTAACCTAACGCTAACCCTAACCCTAACCCAAACATAACCCTAAACCTAACCCTAACCGTAACCCTAATCCTACCCCTAACCCTAACCCTAACCCTAACCCAACCCTAACCTATCCCTAACCCTAAACTAACACTAACCTAACACTAAACCTAACCATAAGGCAAACCTAAACCTAACCCTAACCCTATCCCCTAACCCTAACCCTAACCCTGCCCTAACTTATCCCTAACCCTAACCCTAATCCAAAAGCCTAAACCTAACCCTAACCTAACCCTAACCCTAACGCAAACCTAAACCAAATCTAACCCTAACACTAAACCTAAGCCTAACCCGAACCATAACGCAAACGTAACCCTAACCCTAATCCTACCCCTAACGCAAACCTAGCCCTAACCCTAAACCCAAACCTAACCCTAACCCTAACCCTAACCCTAAACCCTAGACCTAATCCTAACCCTTACCCTAAACCTAACCGTAACTAAACCTAACACTAATCCTAACACTAACCCGAAACCTAACCTTAACGCTAACCCTAACCTAACCCTAAACCTAACCCTAACCCTAAACCTAACCCTAAACCTAACCCTAACGCAAACCTAACCCTAAACCTAACCATAACCCTAACCCTAACCCTAGCCCTATCCCTAACCCTAACCCTAACCCTAACTCTAACGCAAACCTAAACCTAACCCTAAATCTAACGCTAAACCCTCATGCAAACCTAACACTAACCCTAACCCTTAACGCATAACTAACCCTAACCATAATCCTAACCATAACCCTAACCCTAACGCAAACCTAATCCTAACCATAACCCTAACCCTAACACTAAAACAAACCCAACCCTAACCATAACCCTAACACTAACCCTAAACCTAACCTTAACGCAAACCTAACCCTAAACTTAACGCTAACCATAAAAACCTAACGCTAACCCTAACCCTAACCCGAACCCTAACCGTAACCGTAACCCTAACGCAAATCTAACCCTAACTGTAACCCTAAACCTAACCCTAACCTTAAAACTAAACTTAACCCTAACCCTAACGAATACCTAACCCTAACTCTAACCCTTAACCTAACCCTAACCTTAAAACTAAAATTAACCCTAACCCTAACACAAACCTAACACTAACCCTAACCCTAACCCTAACCCTAACACAAACCTAACCCTAACCCTAACCCTAAACCCAACCCTCACCCTAACCCTAACGCAAACCTAACCCTAACCCTAGCCCTAACCCTAACGCTAACCCTAACAATAACCTTAACCCTAAACCCTTCCGTAACCCTACACTAACCTAACCGTAACCCTAACCCTAACCCTAAACCCTAAAACTAACCCTAACCTAACGCTAACCCTAACCCTAACCCTAACATAACCCTAAACCTAACCCTAACCCTAACCCTAATCCTACCCCTAACCCTAACCCTAAACCTAACCCTAACCCTAAACCCTAACCCTAACCCTAACCCTAACCCAATCCTAACCTATCCCTAACCCTAAAATAACACTAACCTAACACTAACCCTAACCCTAAGTTAAACCTAAACCTAACCCTAACCCTAACCCCTAACCCTAACCCTAACCCTTACCCTAACCCTAATCCGAACCCTAACGCGAACGTAACCCTAACCCTAACCCTACCCATAACGCAAACCTAGCCCTAACCCTAAACCCAAACCTAACCCTAACCCTAACCCTAACCCTAACCTTAGCGCAAACCTAACCCTAACCCTAACCCTAACCCTAACCCAAAACCCTAGACCTAGTCCTAACCCTTACCCTAACCCTAACCGTAACTAAACCTAACACTAAACCTAACACTAACCCGAAACCTAACCTTTACGCTAACCCTAACCTAACCCTAACCCTAACCCTAACCCTAAACCTAACCCTAACGCAAACCTAACCCTAAACCTAACCATAACCCTAACCCAAACGCAAAACTAACCCTAACAAAATCCTAACCTTAACCCGAAATCTAACCTTAACCCTAACCCTAAACTAACCCTAACCCTAACCCTAACCCTAACCCTAATCCTACCACTAACCCTAACCCTAACCCTGACCCTAACTCTAAACCCTAACCCTAACCCTAACCCTACCCAAAACAATCCCTAACCCTAACCCTAACCCTAACCCTAAACCCTAAACCTAAACCTATCATAACCCTAACCCTAATCCTAACGCAAACCTAACCCTAACCCTAACCCTAACCCTAAGCCTAACGCAAACCTAACCCTAACCCTAAACCTAACCCTAACCCTAAACCTAACCCTAAACCTAACCCTAACGCAAACATAATCCTAAAACTAATCATAACCCTAACCCAAACGCAAAACTAACCCTACCCAAATCCTAAACCTAACCCGAAATCTAACCTTAACCCTAACCCTAAACTAACCCTAACCCTAACCCTAACCCTAATCCTACCACTAACCCTAACCCTAACCATGACCCTAACTCTAAACCCTAACCCTAACCCTAACCCTACGCTAAACAATCCCTAACCCTAACCCTAACCCTAACCCTAAACCCTAAACCTAACCCTATCATAAACCTAAACCTA
The DNA here is from genome assembly GCF_057876585.1 of Rhinolophus sinicus. NCBI lineage: Eukaryota > Metazoa > Chordata > Mammalia > Chiroptera > Rhinolophidae > Rhinolophus > Rhinolophus sinicus. The sequence continues at coordinate 96,344,222 of NC_142501.1, forward strand.
TCCCTAACGCAACCAAACCCTAACCCTAACCCTAACCCTAAGCCTAACGCAAGCCTAACCCTAACCATAAACCTAACCCTAACCCTAACCCTAACCCTAACTCAAACCCTAACCTAACCCTAACCCTAAATCTAACCCTAATCCTAACCATAACAATAAAACCTAAACCTAACCCAAACCATAAATCCTAAACCCTACCCCTAACCTAACAATAATCCTAATCATTACCCTAACACTAACCCTAACCGTAACGCAAACGTAACCCTAACACTAATCCTAACACTAACCCTAACCCTAACCATAAAACGCTAACGCTAACCCTAACCCAAACCCTAACCCTATCCCTAAAACCTAGCCCTAACCGTAAACCTAACCCTAACCCTAACCCTAACGCAAAACTAACCCTAACCCTAACCGTAAATCTAACCCTAACCCTAACCATAACCCTAACCCTAACGCAAACCTTACCCTAACACTTACCCTAAACCTAACCCTAAACCTAAACCAAACCATAATCCTAACCCTAAACCCTATCCCTATCCCTAACCCTAATCCTAACGCAAACATAACCCTAACCCTAAACCTAAAGCTAACCGTAACCATAAAACTAACCTTAATCCTAACCCTAACGCAAACCTAACACTAACACTAACCCTAATCCTAACCCTAACCCTAACCCTAACCCTAACTCAAACCTAATCCTAACCATAACCCTAACCCTAACCCTAAGGCAAACCTAACCCTAAATCTAACCATAACCCTAACCCTAACCCTAAACCAAAATTAACCCTAAGCCTAACCCTAAACCTAACCCTAACCCTAACCCTAACCCTACGCAAACCTAACCCTAACACTTAACCCTAAACCTAACCCTAAACCTAAACCTAACAATAACCCTAACCCTAACCCTAACTCTAACGCAAACCTAAACCTAACCCTAAATCTAACGCTAAACCCTCATGCAAACCTAACACTAACCCTAACCCTTAACGCATAACTAACCCTAACCCTAATCCTAACCATAACCCTAACCCTAACGCAAACCTAATCCTAACCATAACCCTAACCCTAACACTAAAACAAACCCAACCCTAACCATAACCCTAACCCTAACCCTAAACCTAACCTTAACGCAAACCTAACCCTAAACTTAACGCTAACCATAAAAACCTAACGCTAACCCTAACCCTAACCCGAACCCTAACCGTAACCGTAACCCTAACGCAAATCTAACCCTAACTGTAACCCTAAACCTAAACCTAACCTTAAAACTAAACTTAACCCTAACCCTAATGAATACCTAACCCTAACTCTAACCCTTTACCTAACCCTAACCTTAAAACTATACTTAAACCTAACCCTAACACAAACCTAACCCTAACCCTAACCCTAACCCCAACCCTAACCCTAACCCTAACGCAAACTTAACCCTAACCCGAGCCCTAACCCTAACTCTAACCCTAACAATAACCTTAACCCTAAACCCTTCCGTAACCCTACACTACCCTAACCGTAACCCTAACCCTAACCCTAAACCCTAAAACTAACCCTAACCTAACGCTAACCCTAACCCTAACCCTAACATAACCCTAAACCTAACCCTAACCCTAACGCTAATCCTACCCCTAACCCTAACCCTAAACCAAACCCTAACCCTAAACCCTAACCCTAACCCTAACCCTAACCCAACCCTAACCTATCCCTAACCCTAAAATAACACTAACCTAACACTAACCCTAACCCTAAGGCAAACCTAAACCTAACCCTAACCCTAACCCCTAACCCTAACCCTAACCCTAACCCTAACCCTAACCCGAACCCTAACGCAAACGTAACCCTAACCCTAACCCTACCCATAACGCAAACCTAGCCCTAACCCTAAACCCAAACCTAACCCTAACCCTAACCCTAACCCAAACTTAGCGCAAACCTAACACTAACCCTAACCCTAACCCTAACCCTAAACGCTAGACCTAATCCTAACCCTTACCCTAACCCTAACCGTAACTAAACCTAACACTAAACCTAACACTAACCCGAAACCTAACCTTAACGCTAACCCTAACCTAACCCTAACCATAACCCTAACCCTAAACCTAACCCTAACGCAAACCTAACCCTAAACCTAACCATAACCCTAACCCAAACGCAAAACTAACCCTAACAAAATCCTAACCCTAACACGAAATCTAACCTTAACCCTAACCCTAAACTAACCCTAACCCTAACCCTAACCCTAACCCTAACCCTAATCCTACCACTAACCCTAACCCTAACCCTGACCCTAACTCTAAACCCTAACCCTAACCCTAACCCTACCCTAAACAATCCCTAACCCTAACCCTAACCCTAACCCTAAACCCTAAACCTAAACCTATCATAACCCTAACCCTAAACCTAACGCAAACCTAACCCTAACCCTAACCCTAACCCTAAGCCTAACGCAAACCTAACCCTAACCATAAACCTAACCCTAACCCTAACCCTAACCCTAACTCAACCCCTAACCTAACCCTAACCCTAAATCTAACCCTAATCCTAACCCTAACACTAAAACCTAAACCTAACCCTAACCATAAATCCTAAACCCTACCCCTAACCTAACAAAAATCCTAACCAATACCCTAACACTAACCCTGACCGTAACGCAAACGTAACCCTAACACTAATCCTAACACTAATCCTAACCCTAACCATAAAACCCTAACGCTAACCCTAACACAAACCCTAACCCTATCCCTAAAACCTAGCCCTAACCGTAAACCTAACGCTAAACCTAACCCTAACGCAAAACTAAGCCTAACCCTAACCGTAAATCTAACCCTAACCCTAACCATAACCCTAACCCTAACGCAAACCTTACCCTAACACTTACCCTAAACCTAACCCTAAACCTAAACCTAACCATAATCCTAACCCTAAACACTAGCCCTATCCCTAACCCTAATCCTAACACAAACCTAACCATAACCCTAAACCTAAAGCTAACCGTAACCATAAAACTAACCTTAATCCTAAGCCTAACGCAAACCTAACACTAACACTAACCCTAATCCTAACCCTAACCCTAACCCTAACCCTAACTCAAACCTAACCCTAACCATAACCCTAACCCTAACCCTAACGCAAACCTAACCCTAACAATAACCCTAACCCTAACCCTACCGCAAACCTAACCATAAACCTAACCCTAACCCTAACCCTAAACCAAAACCTAAACCTAACCCTTACACTAACGTAAACCTAACCCTAATCCAAACCTTAATCCTAACTCTAACCCTAACGCAAACCTAACCCTAATACTAAACCTAACCCTAACCCTAAACCTAACCTTTAGGCAAACTTAACCCTAACCGTAACGCTAACCCTAACCCTAACCCTAAACCCTAGCCCTAACACTAACCCTAACCCTAACCCTAAACCTAACTCAACCTAAACCTAACGCTAACCCTAACCCTAACCCTAAACCCTATCCTAAACCTACCCTAACCTAACCCTAATCCTAACCCTAACCCTAACCTAAACCTAACCCTAACCATAACCCTAAACCTAAAGCTAACCCTAAACTTAATACTAACCTTAACCCTAAGACTAACGCAAACCTAACCCTAACGCTAACCCTAACACTAACCCTAACGCAAACCTAACCCTAACCCTTTCCCTGTAGCTAACCCTAACCTTAAAACTAACCTTAACCCTAACCGTACGCAAACCTAACCCTAAACCTAACCCTAACGCTAAACCTAACCCTAACCCTAAAGCTAACCCTAACCCTAACCCTAACGCAAACATAACCCTAATCCTAACCCTAACCCTAACCCTAACCATAACCATAAACCTTACCCTAACCCTAACGCTAACGCTAACATACCCTAACCCTAAACCTAACCCTAAACATAAACATAACCTTAACACAAACCTAACCCTAAACTTAACAATAACCATAAAAACCTAACGCTAAACCTTACCCTAACCCTAACCCTAACCCTAAAACCTTGTCCTATCCCTAACCTTCGCCCTAACCGTAACCCTAACCCTAACGCAATCCTAAACCTAATCCTAACCCTAACTCTAACCCTATCCCTAAAGCAACCTATCCCTAACCCAGCCCTAAATAAAACCCTAACCTTAAAACCAACTTTAACCCTAACCCTAACGCAAACCTAACCGTAACCCTAAACCTAACACTAACCCTAACGCAAAACTAACACTAACCGTAACCCTAACCGTAAACCTAACGCAAATCTAACACTAAATACTAACACTAACCTTAACCCTATCCCTAACCCTAACGCTAACCTAACCCTAACCCTAACAATAAACCCTAACCCTAACCCTAACCCTAAAGATAACCCTAACACAAACTAACCCTAACCCTAACCCAGCACTAACACTAAACCTAACCCTAACCCTAACCAAGCACTAACACTAAACCTAAACCTAACCCTAACCCTAACCCTAAGGAAAATGTAACCCTAACCCTAAACCAACCCTAAACCTAACGTTAACGCAAGCTCACCCTAAACCTAACACTAACCGTAACCCTAACCCTAACCCTAAACCTAACCAAATCTAAACCCTAACCCTAAACCTAACCCTAACAATTACTCTAACGCTAACCTAAACCTAACCCTAACCCAAACCCTAACCCTAACCCAAAACCTAACCTTAACCCTAACCCTAACCTAACCCTAACCCTAACCCTAACCCTAACCCTAACCCTACCCTAACCAATCCCTAACCATAACCCTAACCCTAAACCATAAACCTAACCCTAACCTAACCTTAACCCTAACCCTAACGCAAACCTAACACTAACCCTTACCCTAACCCTAACCCTAACCCTAACCCTAAACTAACCCTAACCCTAAATGTAGCCCTAACACTAAAACCTAAACCTAACTCTAACCATAAATCCTAAACCCTACCCCTAACCTAACAATAACCCTAAACATTACCCTGACACTAACCCTAACAGTAACGCAAACCTAACCCTAACACTAAACCTAACCCTAATCCTAACCCTAACTCAAACCCTAACCCTATCCCTAAACCCTAGCCCTAACCCTAAACTTAACACTAACCCTAACGCAAACTTAACCCTAACCCTAACCCTAACCTTAACCCTAACCCTGACGCATTCTAACCCTAACCCTTACCCTAACCCGAAACATAACCTTAACCTTAACCCTAACCTAACCCTAAACCTAACCCTAACCCTAACCCTACCCCTAAACCTAAACCTAACGCTAACCCTAATAATAACCTTAACCCTAATCCCTAACTCTAACCCCACCCTAACGTAACGCTACCCCTAACAATAACCTTAACCCTAAACCCTAACACTAAACTAACACTAACCCTAACCGTAACCCTAACGCAAACCTAACCCTAACCCAAACCCTAACACAAACGTAAACCTAACCCTAAACCAAACCCTAAACCTAACCCTAACCCTAACCCTAACCTTAACGCAAACCTAACCCTGAACTTATCGCTAAGCATAAACCCTAACGCTAAACCTAACCCTAAACCTAACGCTAATCCTAAACCCTAGCCCTATCCCTAACCCTAACACTATCCGTAACCCTAACCCTAACGCAAACCTTACCCTAACCCTAACCCTAAACCTAAGCCTAACCCTACCCCTAACCCTAACGCAAACCTAACCCTAACCCTAACCCTAAAGCTAACCCTAACCTTTAAACTAAACTTAAACCCTAACACTAACACAAACCGAACCCTAACCCGAAACCTAACCCTAACACTAACCCTAACCCTAACCTTAACCCTAACAGAAACCTAACCCTAACCCTAACCCTAACCCTAACACTAACACAAACGTAACCCTAACCCTAATCCTAAACCTAAACCTAAACCTAACCCTAACCTTAACGCAAACCTAACCCTGAACTTATCGCTAACAATAAAATCCTAACGCTAAACCTAACCCTAACCCTAACCCTAATCCTAAACCCTAGCCCTATCCGTAACCCTAACCCTATCCGTAATCCTAACCGTAACGCAAACCTTACCCTAATCCTAACTCTAAGCCTAACCCTAACCCTAACCCTAACGCAAACCTAACCCTAATCCTAACCCTAAAGCTAACCCTAACCTTTAAACTAACATAAAACCGTAACCCTAACACAAACCGAACCCTAACCCTAAACCTAACCCTAACACTAACCCTAACCCTAACCCGAACGCAAACCTAACCCTAAGCCTAACCCTAAAGCTAACCCTAAACTTAAAAATAACCTTAACCCTAACCATAAAGCAAACCTATCCCTAAACCTATTTCTAACTCTAAACCTAACCCTAAACCCTAAACCTAACCCTAACCCTAACACTAACACTAAACCTAACCCTAAAACCTAACCCGAACCCTAACCCTAACCTTAACCCAAACCTTACCTTGACCCGAACCTAACCCTAACCCTAACCATAGCCCTAACCCAAACCTAACCCTAACCCTAAACCTAACCCTAAGCTTAACCCTAAACCTAACCCTAAAGCTAACCCTAATGCAAACCTAACCCTAACCCGAACCCTAAACCTAACCCTAAACCTAACCCTAACCCTAACACATACCTAACCATAACCCTAACCCTAACCGTAACGCAAACCTAACCCTATCCCTAACCCAAACAATAAAACCCTAATGGTAACCCTAACCAGAACCCTAACCCTAACAATAAAACCTATCCCTAACCCTATCTCTAACCCTAACACTAACAATAACGCAAACCTAACCCTAACACTTACCCTAACGCAATCCTAACCCTAACCCTAACCCTATGCCTAACCCTAAACCTAACCCTAACCCTAAACCTAACCTTAACGCAAACTTAACCCTAAACTTAACGCTAACCATAAAAACCTAACGCTAACCCTAACCCTAACCCGAACCCTAACCGTAACCCTAACCCTAACGCAAACCTAACCCTAACTCTAACCCTAAACCTAACCATAACCTTAAAACTAAACTTAACTCTAACCCTAACGCAAACCTATCCCAAACCCTAACCCTAAACCTAACCCTAAACCTAACACTAACCCTAAACCCTAAGCCTAACCCTAACCCTAAACCAAACACTAACTCTAACGCAAACCTAACACTAACCCTAATCTTAACCCTAAAACCTAGCCCTATCCCTAACCCGAAACCTAACCGTAACCCTAACCGTAACACAAACCTAACCCTAACCCTAACCCTAACCCTAAACCTAAAGCTAACCCTAAACTTAATACTAACCTTAACCCTAACACTAACGCAAACCTAACCCTAACCCTAACCCTAACACTAACCCTAACGCAAACCTAACCATAACCCTAACACTGAAGCTAACCCTAAACTTAAAACTAACCTTAACTCTAACCCTACTGCAAACCTAACCCTAAACCTAAACCTAACCCTAAACCCTGAACCTAACCCTAACCTAACAATAACCCTAACACTAACCCTAACCAAAGCCTAACTCTTAACCTAACCCTAACCCTAAACCTAACCTTAACCCTAACCCTAACGAAAACCTAACCCGAACCCTAACCCTAACCCTAAGCCTAAAGCAAACCTAACCCTAAACCTAACCCTAACCCTATCCCTAACCCTAACGCAAACCTAACCTTAACCGTAACCCTATACCTAACCATAACAATAACGCATAACTAACCCTAACCCTAACCCTAAACCTAACCCTAACCCTAACGCATAACTAACCCTAACTCTAAATCGAACACTAACCCTAACCTAACCCTAACGCAAAACTAACCCTAACCATAATCCTAACCCTAACCCTAACCCTAACACAAACCTAACCCTAACCCTAAACCTAACCCTAAAGTTCAATCTAATCCTAATCCTAACCATAATGCAAACCTAAACATAACCCTAACCGTAACCCTAACGCAAACATAACCCTAACCCTAACCCTAACCCTAACCTTAACCCTAAAGCAATCCTAACCCTAAACATAACCCTTTGCCTAAACCTAAACTTAACCCTAACCCTAAAACTAACCTTAAAGCAAACCTAAGCCTAAACTTAACGCTAACCATAAAACCCTAACTCTAACCATAACCCTAACCCTAACACTAATCCAAAACCCTTGCCCTAACCCTAACCCTAACCCTAACCGTAACCCTAACCCTATCGCAAACCTTACCCTAACCCTAACCCTAAACCTAACACTAACCTTAAAACTCAACTTAACCTTAACCTTAACGCAAACATATCCCTAACCCTAACCCTAACCCTAACCCTACCCTAACCCTAACCCTAAATCCTAACCCTAAACTTAACCCTAACCCTAACCCTAACCTTAACGCAAACCTAACACTAACCCTAACACTAACCCTAACCCTAACCCTAACGCAAACCTAAACCTAACCATAATTCTAACCCTAACCCTAATACAAACCTAACCATAACCCTAACACAAACCTAACCCTAATCCTAACCCTAACCGTAAACACTAAAACCTAGCCCTAACCCAAACCCTAACCCTAACCCTAACCCTAAAACCTAGCCCTAACCCAAACCATAACCCTAACCCTAACCCTAACTCAAATCTAACCCTAACCCTAATCCTAACCCTAACTCTATCCCTAACGCTAACGCAAACCTAACCCTAACGCTATCCATAACCCTAACCCTAACACTAACGCAAACCTAACACTAACCCTCACCCTAACCCTAACCCTAACACGAAGCTAAACCTAATCCTAACCCTAACCCTAACCGTAACCATAACCCTAACCCTAACCATAACGCAAACCTAACCCTAACCCTAACCCTAAACATATCCCTATCCCTAACACTAACGCAAACCTAACCCTAACCCTAAACCTAATCCTAACCCTAACCTTAAAACTAACATTAACCCTAACCTAAACGCAAACCTAAACCTAACAGTAACCCTAACTGTAACGGAAGCACAACGGTAACCTAACCCTAAAACTAACGCAACCCTAACCCTAAATCCTAATCCTATCCCTAACACTAATCCTAAACCTAACACTAACCCTAACAGAAACCTAACACTAACTCTAAACCTAACACTAAACCTAATCTAACCCTAACCCTAACCATAACCCCAAATCTAACCCTAACCCTAAACTTAACCCTAACCCTAAACCTAAACCCTAAACCTAACCGTAACACTAACCCCAACCCAAACCCTAACCCTAACCCTAAACCTAACACTAACCCTAACCCTAACGCAATACTAAGCATAACCCTAACCCTAACCCTAAACCTAAACCTAACCCTAACCATAACGCAAACCAAACCCTAACCCTAACCCAAACCCTAACCCTAAAGCAAACCTAACCCTAACCCTAACCCTAACCCTAACCTAAGCCTAACTCTTACCCTAACACTAACCCTAACCCTAACACTAACCCTAATGCAAACCTAACCCTAAACCTAACCCTAACCCTAACCGTAACCCTAACGCAAACCTAACCCTAAACCTAACCCGAACCCTAACCCTAACGCAAACCTAACTCTAACCGTAACCCTAACGCAAAACCTAACACTAACGCATAACTAAACCTAACCCTAACCCTAACCCGAACCCAACACGAAGGCAAACCTAACCCTAACCAGAACCCTAAACCTAACCCTAAACCTAATCCTAACACTAACCCTAACTCAAAACTAAACCTAACCCTAACCCTAACCTTAACCCTAACCCTAACGCAAACCTAACCCTAACCCTAACCCTAAACCTAACGCTATCCTAACACTAACCCTAACAATAACCCTAAACCTAACCCTGAACCAAACCTTAAAACTAACGCAACCCTAACCCTAATCCTAACCCTAACGCAAGCTAAACCCAACCCTAACCCTAACCGTAACCCTAACCCTAACCTAAACCTAACATTAACCCTAATCCCTAACCCTAACCCTAACCCTAACCCTAACCCTAACCCTAACCCTAACGTTAACCTAAACCTAACCTTAACCAAAACACTAACCCTAACCCGAAACCTAACCTTAAATCGAACCCTAACCTAACACTAACCCTAAACCTAACTCTAACCCTAATCTAACCCTACACCTAACTCTAAGGCAAACCTAACCCTAACCCTAACCCTAACCCCTAACACTATCCCTAACCCTACCCTCACCTATCCCTAACCCTCACCCTAACCCTTACCCTAAACTTAACCCTAACCTAAACCTAACCCTAACACTAAGTGAAACTTAACCCTAACCCTAACCCTAACCCTAACGCAAACCTAAACCTAACCCTAACCATAAACCAAACCTAATCCTAACCCTAACGCAAACCTATCCCTAACCCTAACCCTAACACTAACGCATACCTAACCCTATTCCTAACCCTAACCCTAAACCTAATCCTAACCCTAAACTTAACTCTAATCCTAAACCCTAGCCCTAACCCTAACCCTAACCCTAAACCTAACCCTAATCCTAAACCTAAACTCTAGCCCTAACCCTAACCCTAACCCTAACCCTAACCCTAAACCTAACCCTAACCCTAAACGTAACCCTAACCCTAACCTAAAACCTAACTCTAACGCAAACCTAACCCTAAACCTAACCCCAAAACTCAACCCTGGACCTAACCCTAACCATACCCTAACCCTACCTCAACCTAACCCTAACCCTAACCCTACACGTAACCCGGTACTTAACCTTAACCCTAACCCCAAATTAACCCTAACCCTAACCGTAACCCTAACGCAAATCTAACCCTAAACCTAACCCTAAATCTAACCCTAACACTAACGCAATCCGAACCCTAACCCTAACCCTAACCCTAACCCTAAACCTAACCCTAACCCTAAAGCAAACCTAACCCTAACCCTAACCCAAACCCTAACCAGAACACGTAGCTAAACCTAACCCTAACACTAACACTAACCCTAACCCTAACCCTAACCTCTAAACCTAACCTTAACCTAATACTAACTCTAACCCTAACCCTAACCTAAGCTTAACTCTTATCCTAAACCTAACCCTAAACTAACACTAACCCTAACCCTGACGCAAACCTAACCCTAACCCTAACCCTAACCCTAACCTTAACCCTAACACTAAACCTAACCCTAACCCTAACCCTAACCCTAACCCTAACGCAAACCTAACCCAAAACATAACCCTAACCCTAACCCTAACCATAACACAAACCTAACAATAACCCTAACCCTAACCCTAACCCTAACGCAAACCTAAACCTAACCATAATTCTAACCCTAACCCTAACACAAACCTAAACCTAACCCTAACCCTAACCATAAACACTAAAACCTAGCCCTAACCCAAACCCTAACCCTAACCCTAAACATAACCCTATCCCTAACCCTAACGCAATCCTAACCCTAACCAAAAACCTAAACCTAACCCTAACTTTAAAACTAACATTAACCCTAACCGAAACGCAAACCTAAACCTAACCCTAACCCTAACCCTAACGGAAACACAACGGTAACGTAACCCAAAAACTAACGCAACCCTAACCCTAAATCCTAATCCTATCCCTAACACTAATCCTAAACCTAAACCCGAAACCTAACCGTAACCCTAACCCCAACCCAAACCCTAACCCTAAACCTAACACTAACCCTAAACCTAATGCAATACTAACCCTAACACTAACCCTAACCCTGAACCTAAACCTAACCCTAACCCTAACGCAAACCAAACCTTAACCCTAACCCAAATCCTAACCCTAAAGCAAACCTAACCCTAACCGTAACCCTAACCCTAACCTAAGCCTAACTCTTACCCTAACACTAACCCTAAACCTAACCCTAACCCTAACCCTAACGCAAACGTAAACCTAAACCTAACCCTAACCCTAACCCTAACCCTAACCCTAACGCAAACCTAACCCTAAACCTAAGCCTAACCCTAACCGTACCCCTAAGGCAAACCTTACCCTAAACCTAACCCGAACCCAACACTAACGCAAACCTAACCCTAACCATAACCCTATCCCTAACCCTAACACAAACCTAACCCTAACCCTAACCCTAAACCTAACCCTAAACCTAATCCTAACACTAACCCTAACTCAAAACTAAACCTAACCCTCACCCTAACCTTAACCCTAACCCTAACGCAAACCTAACCCTAACCCTAACCCTAAACCTAACGCAATCCTAACACTAACCCTAACCCTATGCCTAACCCTAAACGTAACCGTAACGCAAACCTAACCCTAAACTTAACGCTATCCCTAAAAACCTAACACTAAACCTATCCCTAACCCTAAACCTAAATTCTTGCCCTATCCCTAACCCTAACCGTAAGACGTAAATCTAACCCTAACGCAAACTTAACCCTAACCCTAACCCTAAACCTAAACCTAAACTTAAAACTAAACTTGACCCTAACCCTAACGATAACCCTAACACAAACTTAACCCTACACCTAACCCAGCCCTAACACTAAACATATCCCTAAACCTAACCCTAACTCTAACCCTACGGCAAACATAACCCTAACCCTAACCCAACCCTAAACCTAACCCTAACCCTAACCCTAACGCAATCTAACCATAACCCTAACCCTAACCGTAAACCTAACCCTAACCCTAACCCTAACACTAACGCAAACCTAACCCTAAACCTAAACCTAACCCTAACCCAAACCTAAACCTAACCCTAACCCTAACGCAAGCTAACCCGAACACTAACGCAAACCTAACCCTAACCCTAACCCTAACCTTAACCCTAACATTAACGCAAAACTAACCCTAAACCTAACCCTAAACCTAACCCTAACCCTAACGCAAACCTAACCGTAACCCTAACCCTAACCCTAACATTAACGCAAACCTAACACTAACCCTCACTTTAACCCTAACCATAACGCGTAGCTAAAACTAACCCTAACCCTAACCCTAACCCTAACCCTAACCCTAACCCTAACGCTAAACGTAACCCTAACCCTAACTCTAAACCTAAACACGAACCCTAACCCTAACCATAAGCTTAAAACTAAAAACCCTAACCCTAACGTAATCATATCCCTAACCCTAAACCTAAACCTAACCCTAACCCTAACACTAAACTTATCCCTAACCCTAACCCTAATGCAAACTTATCCCTAACCCTAACCCTAACCCTAAATCTAACGCAAACCTAAGCCTAAATCCTAACCCTAACCCTAACCCTAACCCTAATCCTAACGCTAACCTAACTCTAACACTAAACCTAAACATTAACTTTAATCCTAACCCTAACGATAACCCTAACGCAAACCTAACCCTAACCCTAACCCTAACCCTTACACTAAACCAAAGCCCTAACCCTAACACAAACCATAACCCTAACTCAACATAACCATAACCCTAACCCTAACCCTAACACTAACCATAATGAAACCTAACCCTAAACCTATACCTAACCCTAACCCTAACGCAAACTGAACCCTCACCCTAACCCTAACCCTAACCCTAACCCTATCCCTAAAGCAAACCTAACCGTAACCCTAACCCTAACCTAACCCTAACCCTAACGCATAAATAACCCTAAACCTAACCCTAACAATAACCCTAACCCTAACACAAACCTAACCCGAACCATAACCCTAACCCTATCCCAAACACAAATCTAACCCTAACTCTAACCCTAAACCTAACCCTAAAGCTAATCCTAACCCTAATCCTAACGCAAACCTAAACCTAACCCTAACCCTATCCCTATCCCTAACACTAAAACAAACCTAAACCTAACCCTAAACATAACCCTAACCCTAACGCAATCCTAAACCTAACCCCAACCAAAAACCTAACATTAACGCAAAACTAAACCTAAACTTTACGCTAACCATAAAACCCTAACGCTAAACCTAACACTAACCCTAATCCTAAAGCTAACCCTACCCTTAAAACTAACCTTAACCCTAACCCTAACACAAACCTAACCCTAACCCTAATTCTAACTCTAACCTTAAACCTAAACCCTAACCCTAACCCTAACACTAACCCTATCCTTAACGCAAACCTAACTGTAACCTTAACCCTAACCCTAAACTTAAACCTAACGTTAAACCTAACCCTAACGAAAACCTAACCCTAACCCTAACCCTAACACTACCCTAACCCTAACGAAAACGTAACACTAAATCTAACCCTAAACCTAAACCTAACGCAAATCTAACACTATATCCTAACCCTAACCCTAACCTTAACCCTGAAGCTAACCTAACCCTAACCCTAACACTAAACCCTACCTTAACCCTAACCCTAACGATAACCCTAACACAAAACTAACGCTAACCCTAACCCTAACAATTACCCCTAAACCTAACCATAAACCGAACCCTAACACTAACCCAACACAAACCCTAACCCTAACCCTAACGCAAGCTAAACCCAACCCTAACCCTAACCGTAACCCTAACCCTAACCTAAAACTAACCTTAACCCTAATCCCTAACCCTAACCCTAACCCTAACCCTAACCCTAACCCTAACGTTAACCTAAACCTAACCTTAACCAAAACCCTAACCCTAACCCGAAACCTAACTTTAAATCAAACCCTAACCTAAAACTAACCCTAAACCTAACTCTAACCCTAACCTAACCCTAACCCTAACTCTAAGGCAAACCTAACCCTAACCCTAACCCTAACCCCTAACACTATCCCTAACCCTTCCCTAACCTATCCCTAACCCTCACCCTAACCCTAACCCTAAACCTAACCCTAACCTAAACCTAACCCTAACACTAAGTGAAACATAACGCTAACCCTAACCCTAACCCTAACGCAAACCTAAACCTAACCCTAACCCTAACCCTAACGAAAACCTAAATCTAACCCTAACCCTAACCCTAACTCTAAGGCAAGCCTAACCCTATCCCTAACCCTAACCCTAAACCTAATCCTAATCCTAAACTTAAACCTAACCCTAAACCCTAGCCCTAACACTAACCCTAACCCTAAACCTAACCGTAATCATAAACCTAAAGCTAACCCTAACCTTAAAACTAAACTTAACCCTAACCCTAACGCTAACCAAACCCTAACCCTAACCCTAACTCTAACCCTAACCCTAACGCAAACCTAACCCCAACCATAACCCTAACCCTAAACCCTAACGCAAACCAAACCCTAACCCTAACCCTATTCCTAACCCTAACCCTAACGCATAACTAACCCTAACCCTAACCCTAACACTGACGTAAACCTAACCCTAACCATAACTCTAACCCTAAAGCTAACACAAACCTAACCCTAATCCTAACCCTAACCCTAAACCTAACCCTAACCCTAACCCTAACTTAAACCCTAACTCTAACACAAACCTAATCCTAACCGTAACCCTAACCCCAACCCTAAACCCTAGCCCTAAACCTAACCATAACCTAACCCTACTCAACCTAACACTAACCCTAAGCCTAACCCGATACCTAAACTTAAACCTAAGCCAAACCTAACCCTAACACTAACCCTAACCCTAACCCTAACCCTAACCCTAACCCTAACGCAAACCTAACCCTAACCCTAATCCTATCCCTAACGCAAACCTAATACTAACCCTAAACCTAACCGGAAACCTAACCTTAACCCTAACCCTAACCGAACCCTAACCCTAACCCTAATCCTAACCCTAACCCTAAACCGTAACCTAACCCTACCCTAACCTAACACTAAACATAACCCTAACCCTAAATCTAACCATAACCCTAACTCAAACCTAACCCTATCCCTAACCCTAAAGCTAACCCTAACCTTAAAACTAACCTTAACCCTAACCCTAACGCTAACCTAACCCTAACACTAACCCTAATCCTAACCCTGTCCCTAACACTAACCCTAACGAAAACCTAACCACAACCCTAATCCTAACGCTAACCCTAACCCTAAACATAACTCTAACCCTAAATCTAACGCAAATCTATCCCTAAACCTAACACTAACCCTAACGCAAACCTAACTCTAACCCTAACCCTAACCCTAACCCTCACCCTATCCCTAACACTAACGCAAACCTAACACTAACTCTAAACATAACCCTAACCCTAACCCTAACCTAACTCAAACCTAACCCTAACCCTAACCCTAAGCCTAACGCAAACCTAACCCTAACCCTAACCCTAACCCTAACTCTAACCCTAACTCAAACCTTACCCTAACCCTATCCTTAACACTAACGAAAACCTAAACCTAAACTTAACCCTAACCCTAACCCTAACCCTAACCCTAACGCAAAGCTAACCATAAACCTAACCCTAACCCTAAAGCTAAACCTAAACCTAACCCTAACCCTAACGGAAAACTAACCCTAACCCTACCTCTAACCCTAAGCCTAATCGTAACCCTAACACTAACCCTAAAACCTAACCCTAACCATAAACCTTACGTAAACTTAACCCTATCCCTAACCCTAACCCTATCGCAAAACTAACCCTAACCCTCACCCTAACCCGAAACCTAACATTAACCCTATCCCTAATCTAACCCTAACCTTAACCCTAACCCTAACCTTAACTCTACCATAAACCTAACCCTAACCCTAACCCTAAACTGTATACTAACCCTACCCTAACCTAACCCTATACCTAAACCTAATCCTAAACCTTAAAAGTAACCCTAACCTAACACTAACCCTATCCCTAACCCTAACCATAACAATAACTCAAACCTAACCCTAACCCTAACCCTAAAGCTAACACTAACCTTAAAACTAACCTTAACCCTAATCCTAACGCTAACCTAACCCTAACACTAACCCTTACACTAAACCAAAGCCCTAACCCTAACCCTAACCATAACCTTAACTCAACCTAACCATAACCCTAACCCTAACCCTAACCCTAACCTTAAATCTAACACTACCCTAACCTAACCCTAAACCTAACCCTAACACTAAACCCTGAACCTAACCCTAACCTAACACTAACCCTAACCCTAAACCTAACCAAAGCCTAACTCTAACCCTTACCCTAACCCTAAACCTAACCTTTACCCTAACCCTAAGGCAAACCTAACCCTAACCCTAACCCTAACCCTAACCCTAACTCTAATGCCAACCTAACCCTCAACCTAACCCTAACCCTAACCCTAACGCAAAATTAACCCTCACCCTAACACTAACATTATCCCTATCCCTAAAGCAAACCTTACCGTAACCCTAACCCTAACCCTAACCCTATCCATAACCCTAACGCATAACTAAACCTAACCCTAACCCTAACAATAACCATAACCCTAACGCAAACCTACCCCGAACCATAACCCTAACCCTATCCCAAACACAAATCTAACCCTAACCCTAACCCTAAACCTAACCCTAAAGATAATCCTAACCCTAATCCTAACGGAAACCTAAACCTAACCCTAACCCTTTCCCTAACCCTAACACTAAAGCCAACCTAACCCTAACCCTAACCCGAACCCTACCCTAACGCTAACGCAAACCTAACATAAAACCTATCCCTAAACCTAAACCTAACGCAAATCTAACACTAAATCCTAACTCTAACCCTAACCATAACCCTAAAGTTAACCTAACCCTAACCCTAACACTAAACCCTACCTTAACCCTAACCCTAACGATAACCCTAACACGAAACTAATCCTAACCCTAACCATAACAATAACCCTAAACCTAACCCTGAACCAAACCTTAAAACTAACGCAACCCTAACCCTAATCCTAACCCTAAACCAAGCTAAACCCAACCCTAACCCTAACCGTAACCCTAACCCTAAACTAAACCTTACATTAACCCTAATCCCTAACCCTAACCCTAACCCTAACCCTAACGTTAACCTAAACCTAACCTTAACCAAAACACTAGCCCTAACCCGAAACCTAACCTTAAATCGAACCCTAATCTAACACTAACCCTAAACCTAACTCTAACCCTAATCTAACCCTACACCTAACTCTAAGGCAAACCTAACCCTAACCCTAACCCTAACCCCTAACACTATCCCTAACCCTACCCTCACCTATCCCTAACCCTCACCCTAACCCTTACCCTAAACTTAACCCTAACCTAAACCTAACCCTAACACTAAGTGAAACTTAACCCTAACCCTAACCCTAACCCTAACGCAAACCTAAACCTAACCCTAACCCTAAACCAAACCTAACCCTAACCCTAACGCAAACCTATCCCTAACCCTAACCCTAACACTAACGCATACCTAACCCTATTCCTAACCCTAACCCTAAACCGAATCCTAACTCTAAACTTAACCCTAATCCTAAACCCTAGCCCTAACCCTAACCCTAACCCTAAACCTAACCCTAATCCTAAACCTAAACTCTAGCCCTAAACCTAACCCTAACCTTAACCCTAACCCTAAACCTAACCCTAATCCTAAACGTAACCCTAACCCTAACCTAAAACCTAACTCTAACGCAAACCTAACCCTAACCCTAACCCTAACGCAAACCTAAACCTAACCATAATTCTAACCCTAACCCTAACACAAACCTAACCTTAACCTTAAACCTAACCATAAACACTAAAACCTAGCCCTAACCCAAACCCTAACCCTAACCCTAACCCTAAACCCTAGCCCTAACCCAAACCCTAACACTAACCCTAACGCAAATCTAACTCTAACCCTAACCCTAACTCTATCCCTAACCCTAACGCAAACCTAACCCTAAGGCTAACCATAACCCTAACCCTAACACTAACGCAAACCTAACACTAACCCTCACCTTAACCCTAATCCTAAACGAAGCTAAACCTAATCCTAACCCTAACCCTAACCCTAACCCTAACCCTAACCTTAACCCTAACCATAACGCAAACCTAACGCTAACCCTAACCCTAACCCTAAACATAACCCTATCCATAACCCTAACGCAATCCTAACCCTAACCAAAAACCTAAACCTAACCCTAACCTTAAAACTAACATTAACCATAACCGAAACGCAAACCTAAACCTAACCCTAACCCTAACCCTAACGGAAACACAACGGTAACGTAACCCAAAAACTAACGCAACCCTAACCCTAAATCCTAATCCTATCCCTAACACTAAACCTAAACCTAACACTAACCCTAACAGAAACCTAACACTAACTCTAAACCTAACCCTAAACCTAATCTAACCCTAACCCTAACCCTAACCCCAAATCTAACCCTAACCCTAAACCTAACACTAACCCTAAACCTAAACCCGAAACCTAACCGTAACCCTAACCCCAACCCAAACCCTAACCCTAACCCTAAACCTAAGACTAACCCTAACCCTAATGCAATACTAACCCTAACACTAACCCTAACCCTAAACCTAAACCTAACCCTAACCCTAACGCAAACCAAACCTTAACCCTAACCCAAATCCTAACCCTAAAGCAAACCTAACCCTAACCGTAAACCTAACCCTAACCTAAGCCTAACTCTTACCCTAACACTAACCCTAAACCTAACCCTAACCCTAACCCTAACGCAAACGTAACCCTAAACCTAACCCTAACCCTAACCCTAACCCTAACCCTAACGCAAACCTAACCCTAAACCTAACCCTAACCCTAACCGTACCCCTAAGGCAAACCTTACCCTAAACCTAACCCGAACACAACCCTAACGCAAACCTAACCCTAACCATAATCCTAACCCTAACCCTAACACAAACCTAACCCTAAACCTAAACCTAAACCTAACCCTAACCTTAATCCTAACCCTAACGCAAACCTAACCCTAACCCTAACCCTAACCCTAACGCAATCCTAACACTAACCCTAACCCTATGCCTAACCCTAAACGTAACCTTAACGCAAACCTAACCCTAAACTTAACGCTAACCCTAAAAACCTAACGCTAACCCTAACCCTAACCTTAACCCTAACCCTAAACCCTTGCCCTATCCCAAACCCTAACCCTAACTGTAACCCTAACCCTAAACCCTAACCCTAACCCTAACCCTAACCATAACCCTAACGCTAACCTAAACCTAACCCTAACACAAACCCTAACCTAACACGAAACCTAACCTTAACCCTAACCCTAACCTAACCCTAAACCTAATGCAAACCTAACCCTTATCCTAACTCTAAACCCTAACCCTAACCCTAACTCTAAACCTAAGTCTAACCCTAACCCTAACGCAAACCTAACCCTAACCCTAACCCTAAACCTAACCCTCACGCAAACCTAACCCTAACCCTAACCCTAACCTCAACCCTAACGCAAAACTAACCCTAACCCTAACCTTAACCCTGACCCTAACCGTAACCCTAACCCTAACGCAAAACTAACCCTAACCCTAACCCTTTACCCTAAACCAAAGCCCGACCCCTAACCCTAACCATAACTCTAACTCAACCTAACCATAACCCTAACTCTAACCCGAAACCTAACCTTAACCCTAATCTAACCCTACCATAACCCTAACCATACCCCGAACCCTAACCCTAACCTTAAACCTAACACTACCCTAACCTAACCCTAAACCTAACCCTAACACTAAACCCTGAACCTAACCCTAACCTAACACTAACCCTAACCCTAAACCTAACCAAAGCCTAACTCTTACCCTAACCCTAACCTTAAAACTAACCTTTACCCTAACCCTAAGGCAAACCTAACCCTAACCCTAACCCTAACCCTAACCCTAACGCAAACCTAACCCTAAACCTAACCCTAACCCTAACCGTAACCCTAACGCAAACCTTACTCTAAACCTAACCCGAACCCAACCCTAACGCAAACCTAACCCTAACCATAACCCTAACCCTAACCCTAACACAAACCTAACCCTAAACCTAACCCTAAACCTAACCCTAACCTTAATCTTAACCCTAACGCAAACCTAACCCTAACCCTAACCCTAACGCAATCCTAACACTAATCCTAACCCTATGCCTAACCCTAAACGTAACCCTAACCCTAAATGTAACCTTAACGCAAACCTAACCCTAAACTTAACGCTAACCCTAAAAACCTAACGCTAACAATAACCCTAACTTAACACTAACCCTAAACCCTTGCCCTATCCCTAACCCTAACCCTAACTGTAACCCTAAACCTAAACCATAACCCTAACCCTAACCATAACCATAACCCTAACGCTAACCTAAACCTAACCCTAACACAAACCCTAACCTAACACGAAACCTAACCTTAACCCTAACCCTAACCTAACCCTAAACCTAATGCAAACATATCCCTTACCCTAACTCTAAACCCTAACCCTAACCCTAACTCTAAACCTAATTCTAACCCTAACCCTAACGCAAACCTAACCCTAACCCTAACCCTAACCTTAACCCTAACGCAAAACTAACCCTAAACCTAACCTTAACCCTGACCATAACCGTAACCCTAACCCTAATGCAAAACTAACCCTAACCCTAACCCTTACCCTAAACATAAGCCCTACCCCTAACCCTAACCATAACCCTAACTCAACCTAACCATAACCCTATCTCTAACCCGAAACCTAACCTTAACCCTAACCCTAACCCTACCATAACCCTAACCCTAACCCTAACCCTAACCCTAACCCTAACCTTAAACCTAACACTATCCTAACCTAACCCTAAACCTAACCCTAACACTAAACCCTGAACCTAACCCTAACCTAACACTAACCCTAACCCTACACCTAACCAAAACATAACTGTTACCCTAACCCTAACCTTAAACCTAACCTTTACCCTAAGCCTAAGGCAAACCTAATCCTAACCCTAACCCTAACCCTAACACTAACCCTAATGCAAACCTAACCCTAAACCTAACCCTAACCCTAACACTAACGAAAACTTAACCCTCACCCTAACCGTAACCCTAACCCTATCCCTAAAGCAAACCTAACCGTAACCCTAACCCTAACCCTAACCCTAACCCTAACGCATAACTAACCCTAACCCTAACCCTAACCCTAACCCTAACCATAACCCTAACCCTAACGCAAACCTAACCTGAACCATAACCCTAACCATATCCCAAACACAAATCTAACCCTAACCCTAACCCTAAACCTAACCTTAAAGCTAATCCTAACACTAATCCTAACGCAAACCTAACCGTAACCCTAACCCTAACCCTAACACTAACCGTAACCCTAACCCTAACCCTAACGCAAACCTAACCCTAACCCTAACCCTAACCCTAACGCAGTCCTAAACTTAACCCTAACCTTATACCTAACCGTAAACCTAACCCTAACCCTAATACTAACCCTAACGCAAGCTAAACCCAACCCTAACCCTAACCGTAACCCTAACCCTAACCTAAACCTAACATTAACCCTAATCCCTAAACCTAACCCTAACCCTAACCCTAACCCTAACGTTAACCTAAACCTAACCTTAACCAAAACACTAACCCTAACCCGAAACCTAACCTTAAATCGAACCCTAACCTAACACTAACCCTAAACCTAACTCTAATCCTAATCTAACCCTACACCTAACTCTAAGGCAAACCTAACCCTAACCCTAACCCTAACCCCTAACACTATCCCTAACCCTACCCTCACCTATCCCTAACCCTCACCCTAACCCTTACCCTAAACTTAACCCTAACCTAAACCTAACCCTAACACTAAGTGAAACTTAACCCTAACCCTAACCCTAACCCTAACGCAAACCTAAACCTAACCCTAACCCTAAACCAAACCTAACCCTAACCCTAACGCAAACCTATCCCTAACCCTAACCCTAACACTAACGCATACCTAACCCTATTCCTAACCCTAACCCTAAACCTAATCCTAACCTTAAACTTAACCCTAATCCTAAACCCTAGCCCTAACCCTAACCCTAACCCTAAACCTAACCCTAATCCTAAACCTAAACTCTAGCCCTAACCCTAACCCTAACCCTAACCCTAACCCTAAACCTAACCCTAACCTTAAACGTAACCCTAACCCTAACCTAAAACCTAACTCTAACGCAAACCTAACCCTAACCCTAACCCTAACGCAAACCTAAACCTAACCATAATTCTAACCCTAACCCTAACACAAACATAACCCTAACCCTAACCCGAAACATAAACACTAAAACCTAGCCCTAACCCAAACCCTAACCCTAACCCTAACCTTAAACACTAGCCCTAACCCAAACCCTAACCCTAACCCTAACGCAAATCTAACTCTAACCCTAACCCTTACTCTATCCCTAACCCTAACGCAAACCTAACCCTAAGGCTAACCATAACCCTAACCCTAACACTAACGCAAACCTAACACTAACCCTCACCTTAACCCTAATCCTAAACGAAGCTAAACCTAATCCTAACCCTAACCCTAACCCTAACCCTAACCTTAACCCTAACCATAACGCAAACCTAACGCTAACCCTAACCCTAACCCTAAACATAACCCTATCCCTAACCCTAACGCAATCCTAACCCTAACCAAAAACCTAAACCTAACCCTAACCTTAAAACTAACATTAACACTAACCGAAACGCAAACCTAAACCTAACCCTAACCCTAACCCTAACGGAAACACAACGGTAACGTAACCCAAAAACTAACGCAACCCTAACCCTAAATCCTAATCCTATCCCTAACACTAATCCTAAACCTAACACTAACCCTAACAGAAACCTAACACTAACTCTAAACCGAACCCTAAACCTAATCTAACCCTAACCCTAACCATAACCCCAAATCTAAACCTAACCCTAAACCTAACACTAACCCTAAACCTAAACCCGAAACCTAACCGTAACCCTAACCCCAACCCAAACCCTAACCCTAACCCTAAACCTAACACTAACCCTAACCCTAATGCAATACTAACCCTAACACTAACCCTAACCCTAAACCTAAACCTAACCCTAACCCTAACGCAAACCAAACCTTAACCCTAACCCAAATCCTAACCCTAAAGCAAACCTAACCCTAACCGTAACCCTAACCCTAAACTAAGCCTAACTCTTACCCTAACACTAACCCTAAACCTAACCCTAACCCTAACCCTAACGCAAACGTAACCCTAAACCTAACCCTAACCCTAACCCTAACCCTAACCCTAACGCAAACCTAACCCTAAACCTAACCCTAACCCTAACAGTACCCCTAAGGCAAACCTTACCGTAAACCTAACCCGAACCCAACCCTAACGCAAACCTAACCCTAACCATAATCCTAACCCTAACCCTATCACAAACCTAACCCTAAACCTAAACCTAAACCTAACCCTAACCTTAATCCTAACCCTAACGCAAACCTAACCCTAACCCTAACCCTAACCCTAACGCAATCCTAACACTAACCCTAACCCTATGCCTAACCCTAAACGTAACCTTAACGCAAACCTAACCCTAAACTTAACGCTAACCCTAAAAACCTAACGCTAACCCTAACCCTAACCTTAACCCTAACCCTAAAACCTTGCCCTATCCCAAACCCTAACCCTAACTGTAAGCCTAACCCTAAACCCTAACCCTAACCCTAACCCTAACCATAACCCTAACGCTAACCTAAACCTAACCCTAACACAAACCCTAACCTAACACGAAACCTAACCTTAACCCTAACCCTAACCTAACCCTAAACCTAATGCAAACCTAACCCTTACCCTAACTCTAAACCCTAACACTAACCCTAACTCTAAACCTAATTCTAACCCTAACCCTAACGCAAACCTAACCCTAACCCTAACCCTAAACCTAACCCTCACGAAAACCTAACCCTAACCCTAACCCTAACCTCAACCCTAACGCAAAACTAACCCTAACCCTAACCTTAACCCTGACCCTAACCGTAACCCTAACCCTAACGCAAAACTAACCCTAACCCTAACCCTTTACCCTAAACCAAAGCCCGACCCCTAACCCTAACCATAACTCTAATTCAACCTAACCATAACCCTAACTCTAACCCGAAACCTAACCTTATCCCTAACCCTAACCCTACCATAACCCTAACCATACCCCGAACCCTAACCCTAACCTTAAACCTAACACTACCCTAACCTAACCCTAAACCTAACCCTAACACTAAACCCTGAACCTAACCCTAACCTAACACTAACCCTAACCCTAAACCTAACCAAAGCCTAACTCTTACCCTAACCCTAACCTTAAACCTAACCTTTACCCTAACCCTAAGGCAAACCTAACCCTAACCCTAACCCTAACCCTAACCCTAACGCAAACGTAACCCTAAACCTAACCCTAACCCTAACCCTAACCCTAACCCTAACGCAAACCTAACCCTAAACCTAACCCTAACCCTAACCGTAACCCTAACGCAAACCTTACCCTAAACCTAACCCGAACCCAACCCTAACGCAAACCTAACCCTAACCATAACCCTAACCCTAACCCTAACACAAACCTAAACCTAAACCTAACCCTAAACCTAACCCTAACCTTAATCTTAACCCTAACGCAAACCTAACCCTAACCCTAACCCTAACACTAACCCTAATGCAAACCTAACCCTAAACCTAACCCTAACCCTAACACTAACGAAAACTTAACCCTCACCCTAACCCTAACCCTAACCCTAACCCTAAAGCAAACCTAACCGTAACCCTAACCCTAACCCTAACCCTAACCCTAACGCATAACTAACCCTAACCCTAACCCTAACCCTAACCCTAACCATAACCCTAACCCTAACGCAAACCTAACCTGAACCATAACCCTAACCATATCCCAAACACAAATCTAACCCTAACCCTAACCCTAAAGCTAACCCTAAAGCTAATCCTAACCCTAATCCTAACGCAAACCTAACCCTAACCCTAACCCTAACCCTAACCCTAACACTAACCGTAACCCTAACCCTAACCCTAACGCAAACCTAACCCTAACCTTAACCCTAACCCTAACGCAGTCCTAAACTTAACCCTAACCCTATACCTAACACTAAACCTAACCCTAACCCTAAACCTAACCTTATCGCAAACCTAACCCTAAACTTAACGCTAACCATAAAAACCTAACATTAACCCTAACCCTAACGCTAACCCTAAACATAAACCTAACCCCTAAACCTAACCGTAACCTAACACTAACCTTAACCCTAACCCTAACCTTAACCCTAACCCTAACCCCTAAACCTAACACTAACCTAACCCTAACCTTAACCCTAACCCTAAACATAATCCTACCCCTAAACCTAACCCTAAACCTCACCCTACACCAAACCCTAACCCTAACCATAACCCTACCCTAAACTATCCCTAAACCTAACCCTAACCCTAAACCGTAAACCTAACCCTAACCCTAAAGCAAACCTAAGCCTAAACCTAACCCTAACCCTAACGCAAGCCTAACCCTAACCCTAACCCTAACGCAAACCTAAGCCTAACCCTAACCCTAACCCTAACGCAAACCTAACCCTGACCCTAACCCTAAATCTAACCCTAACACTAACCCTAACCCTAAAACCTAGCCCTAACCCTAACCATAACCCTAACCCTACCTCAACCTAACCGTAAACCTAGCCCTACACCTAACACGGTACCTAACCTTAACCCTAACCCAAACTTAACCATAACCCTAACCGTAACCCTAACGCAAATCTAGCCCTAAACCTAACCCTAAATCTAACCCTAACCCTAACGCAAACCTAACCCTAACCCTAACCTTAACCCTAAACCTAACCCTAACCCTAAAGCAAACCTAACCCTAACCCTAACCCTAACCCTAACTCTAACACGTAGCTAAACCTAACACTAACCCTAACACTAACCCTTACCCTAACCCTAACCCTAACCCTAACCCTAACCCCTAAACCTAACCATAACCTAACACTAACCTTAACCCTAACCCTAACCTAAGCCTAACTCTTACCCTAAACCTAACCCTAAACCTAACACTAACACTAACCCTAACGCAAAACTAACCCTAACCCTAACCCTAACCCTAACCTTAACCCTAACACTAAACCTAACACTAACCCTAACAATAACCCTACCCATAACGCAAACCTAACACTAACCCTAACTCTAACCCTAACACTAACGAAAACCTAACCCTAACCCTAACACTAACCCTAACCTTAACCCTAACGCAAACCTAAACCTAACCATAATTCTAACCCTAACCCTAACACAAACCTAACCCTAACCCTAACACAAACATAACCCTAACCCTAACCGTAAACACTAAAACCTAGCCCTAACCCAAACCCGAACCCTAACCCTAACACTAAACCCTAGCCCTAACCCAAACCCTAACCCTAACCCTAACCCTAACGCAAATCTAACCCTAACCTTAACCCTAACTATATCCCTAACCCTAACGCAAACCTAACCCTAACGCTATCCATAACCCTAACCCTAACACTAACGCAAAACTAACACTAACCCTCACCCTAACCCTAACACTAACACGAAGCTAAACCTAATCCTAACCCTAACCCTAACCCTAACCCTAACCCTAACCCTAACCCTAACCCTAACCATAACGCAAACCTAACCCTAACCCTAACCCTAACCCTAAACATAACCCTCTCCCTAACACTAACGCAAACCTAACCCTAACCCTAAACCTAAACCTAACCCTAACCTTAAAACTAACATTAACCCTAACCGAACCACCAACGTAAACCTAACACTAACCCTAACTCTAACGGAAGCACAATGGTAACCTAACCCTAAAACTAACGCAACCTTAACACTAAATCCTAATCCTATCCCTAACACTAATCCTAAACCTAACACTAACCCTAACAGAAACCTTACACTAACTCTAAACCTAACCCTAAACCTAATCTAACCCTAACCCTAACCATAACCCCAAATCTAACCCTAACCCTAAACCTAACCCTAACCCTAAAACTAAACCCTAAACCTAACCGTAACCCTAACCCCAACCCAAACCCTAACCCTAACCCTAAACCTAACACTAACCCTAACCTTAACGCAATACTAACCCTAACCCTAACCCTAAACCTAAACCTAAACCTAACCCTAACCCTAACGCAAACGAAACCCTAACCCTAACCCAAACCCTAACCCTAAAGCAAACCTAACCCTAAACCTAAACCTAACCCTAACCTAAGCCTAACTCTTACCCTAACACTAACCCTAAACCTAACCCTAACCCTAACCCTAACCCTAACCCTAATGCAAACCTAACCCTAAACCTAACCCTAACCCTAACCGTAACCCTAACGCAAACCTAACCCTAAACGTAACTCGAACCATAACCCTAACGCAAACCTAACTCTAACCCTAAACCTAACCCTAAACCTAACACTAACGCATAACTAAACCTAACCCTAACCCTAACCCAAACCCATCCCTAACGCAAACCTAACCCTAACCATAACCCTAACCCTAACCCTAACACAAACCTAACCCTAACCCTAACCCTAAACCTAACCCTAAACCTAATCCTAACCCTAACCCTAACGCAAAACTAAACCTAACCCAAACCCTAACCTTAACCCTAACCATAACCCTAACCCTAACGCAATCCTAACACTAACCGTAACCCTATGCCTAACCCTAAACGTAACCCTAACCCTAAACGTAACCTTAACGCAAACCTAACCCTAAACTTAACGCTAACCCTAAAAACCTAACGCTAACCCTAACCCTAACCCTAAACCTAAACCTAAATTCTTGCCCTATCCCTAACCCTAACCCTAACACGTAAATCTAACCCTAACGCAAACTTAACCCTAAACCTAACCCTAAACCTAAACCTAAACTTAAAACTAAACTTAACCCTAACCCTAACGATAAACCAAACACAAACGTAACCCTACACCTAACCCAGCCCTAACACTAAACATATCCCTAAACCTAACCCTAACTCTAACCCTAAGGCAAACATAACCCTAACCCTAACCCAACACTAAACCTAACCCTAACCCTAACGCAAGCTAACCGTAACCCTAACCCTAACCGTAACCCTAACACTAACCCTAACCCTAACACTAACGCAAACCTAACCCTAAACCTAACCCTAACCCTAACCCAAACCTAAACCTAACCCTAACCCTAACGCAAGCTAACCCCAACACTAACGCAAACCTAACCCTAACCCTAACCCTAACCTTAACCCTAACATTAACGCAAACCTAACCCTAAACCTAACCCTAAACCTAACCCTAACCCTAACGCAAACCTAACCGTAACCCTAACCCTAACCCTAACCCTCACTATAAACCTACCCATAACGCTTAGCTAAAACTAACCCTAACCTTAACACTAAACCTAACCCTAACGCTAAACGTAACCCTAAACCTAACTCTAAACCTAAACACTAACCCTAACCGTAACCCTGATCGTGACCCTAACCCTAACCCAAACCCTAACCCTAAATCTAACCCTAACCCTAACGCAAACCTAACCCTAACCCTAACACTAACCCTAAATTTATACCTAACCCTAACCCTAATGCAAACCTAACCCTAGCCCTAACCCTAACCCTAACCCTATCCCTAGCCATCACGCAAATCTAACCCTAACCCTAACCTAAATCTAACGCAAACCTAAGCCTAAATCCTAACCCTAACCCTAACCCTAATACTAACGCTAACTTAACACTAACCCTTAACCTAAACATTAACTTTAATCCTAACCCTAACGATAACCCTACGCAAAACTAACCCTAAACCTATCCCTATACCTAACGCAAACCTATCCCTTACCCTAACCCTTAACCTAACTCTAACCCTAACACTAACCCTAACCCTAAACCCTAATCCTAACCCTAACCCTAACCGTAAACTTAACCCTAACCAAAACCCTAACCCTAACCCTAACCCAAACCCTAAACAATCCTAACCCTAACCTTTACCCTAACCCTAACTCAAACCTAACCCTAACCCTAACCATAACCTTAAAACTAAACTTAACCCTAACCCTAACGTAATCATATCCCAAACCCTAAACCTAAACCTAACCCTAACACTAACACTAAACTTATCCCTAACCCTAACCCTAATGCAAACCTAACCCTAACCCTAATCCTAACCCTAAATCTAACGCAAACCTAAGCATAATCCTAACCCTAATCCTAACCCCAACCCTATACCTAACGCAATCCTAACCCTAACCCTAACCCTAAACCTAACCCTAATCCTAACACTAACCCTAACCCTAAAACCTAATCCTAACCCTAACACTAACCGTAACCCTAACCCTAATCAAAACCCTAACGCTAATCCTAAACCTAACCCTAACCCTAACCCTAAACAATCCTAACCCTAACCCTAACACTAAACCTACCCCTAACCCTAACCCTAACCATAACCCTTACCATAACGCAAACCTAACCCTAAACCTAACCCTAACCCTAAACATAAACCTAACCCTAACGCAAACCTAACCATAACCCTAAACCTAAACCTAACCCTAACCTTAAAACTAACCTTAACCCTAACCCTAACGCAAACCTAACCGTAACTCAAC
Organism: Rhinolophus sinicus; assembly: GCF_057876585.1. Classification (NCBI taxonomy): domain Eukaryota; kingdom Metazoa; phylum Chordata; class Mammalia; order Chiroptera; family Rhinolophidae; genus Rhinolophus; species Rhinolophus sinicus. The sequence goes on from NC_142501.1 coordinate 96,374,518, forward strand.
CCTAACCATAACGGAACATAACCCTAACCTAACCCTAAACCTAATGCTAACCTAACCCTACCCATAACTCTAAACCCTAACACTAATCCTAACCCTAACCATAGCCCTAACGCAAACCTAACCCTAATCCTAAACCTAACCGTAAACCTAACCCTAAACCTAACCCTAACGCGAACCTAACCCTAACCCTAAACCTAACCCTAAAACCTAACCCTAAACCTAACCATAACGGAAACCTAACCCTAAACCTAACGCTAAGCCTAAACCTAACCCTAACCCTAACCCTAACCCTAACCCTAACCCTAACCCTAACGCAAACCTAACCCTAAACCTAACCCTAACCCTAACCCTAAACCTAACCCAAACCCTAACCCTAACGCAAATGTAACCCTAACCCTAAACCTAACCATAACGCAAACATAACCCTAAAAATAACGCTAACCATAAAAACCTAACACTAACCCTAACCCTTACCTTAACCCTAACCCTAAACCCTTGCCCTATCACTAACCCTAACCCTAACCGTAACCCTAACCCTAACGCAAACCTAACCCTAACCGTAACCCTAACCCTAAACTTAACCCTAACCTTAAAACTAACTCTAACCCTAAACCTAACGCAACCTAACCCTAACCGTAAACCCTATCCCTAACCCAAACTCTAACCCAAACCCTAACCCTAAAGCAAATCTAACCCTAATCCTAATCCTAACCCTTACTCTAACCCTAACCCTAACGCAAACCTACCCCTAACCCGGCCCTAAAGCTAACCCTAACCTCAAAAATAACCTTAACCCTAAACCTAACGCAAACCTAACCCTAAACCTAACACTAAACCCTAACCCTAACACTAACGATAACCCTTACACAAGCCTAACCCTAACTCTAACCCAACCTAACACTAAACCTAACCCTAAATATAAACCTAACCCTAACCCTAAGGAAAACCTAACCCTAACCCTAACCCAACCCTAACACTAACCCTAACCCTAACGCAAGCTAAACCTAACCCTAACCCTAACCTTAACCTTAACCCTAACCCTAAACCTAACCTTATCCCTAAACCCTAACCCTTACCATAACCCTAACCATAACCCTAACACTAACCTAAACCTAACCCTAACACAAACCCTAACCCTAACACGAAACCTAACCTTAACCCTAACCCTAACCTAACCCTAAACCTAATGCTAACCTAACCCTTACCCTAACTCTAAACCCTAACCCTAACCCTAACTCTAAACCTAATTCTAACGCTAACCCTAACGCAAACCTAACCCTAACCCTAACCCTAAACCTAACCCTCACGCAAACCTAACTCTAACCCTAACCCTAACCTTAACCCTAACGCAAAACTAACCCTAACCCTAACCTTAACCCTGACCCTAACCGTAACCCTAACCCTAACGCAAAACTAACCCTAACCCTAACCTTACCCTAAACCAAAGCCCTAACCCTAACCCTAACCATAACCCTAACTCAACCTAACCATAACCCTAAACCTAACTCGAAACCTAACCTTAACCCTAACCCTAACACTACCATAACCCTAACCCTAACCCTAACCGTAACCCTAACTTTAACCTAACACTACACTAACCTAACCCTAAACCTAAGCCTAACTCTAAACCCTGAACCTAACCCTAACCTAACACTAAACCTAACCCTAAACCTAACCAAAACCTAACTCTTACACTAACAATAACCCTAAACCTAACCTTTACCCTAACCCTAAGGCAAACCTAACCCTAACCCTAACCCTAACCCTAACACTAACCCTAATGAAACCTAACCCTAAACATATACCTAACCCTAACCCTAACGCAAACTGAATCCTCACCCTAACCCTAACCCTAACCCTAACCCTATCCCTAAAGCAATCCTAACCGTAACCCTAACCCTAACCCTAACCCTAACCCTAACGCATAACTAACCCTAACCCTAACCCTAACCATAACCATAACCCTAACCCTGACGCAAACCTAACCCGAACCATAACCCAAACCCTATCCCAAACACAAATCTAACCCTAACTCTAACCCTAAACCTAACCCTAAAGCTAATCCTAACCCTAATCCTAACGCAAACCTAAACCTAACCCTAACCCTATCCCTAACTCTAACACTAAAACAAACCTAAACCTAACCCTAACCATAACCCTAACCCTAACGCAATCCTAAACCTAACCCCAACCCAAAACCTAACATTAACGCAAAACTAAACCTAAATTTTACGCTAACCATAAAACCCTAACGCTAAACCTAACACTAACTCTAACCCTAACCTTAAAACTAACCTTAACCCTAACCCTAACGCAAACCTAACCCTAACCCTAATTCTAACTCTAACCTTAAACATAAACCCTAACCCTAACCCTAACACTAACCCTAACCTTAACGCAAACCTAACTGTAACCCTAACCCTAACCCTAAACTTAAACCTAACGTTAAATCTAACCCTAACGAAAACCTAACCCTAACCCTAACCCTAACCCTACCCTAACCCTAACGCAAACGTAACACTAAACCTAACCCTAAACCTAAACCTAACGCAAATCTAACACTATATCCTAACCCTAACCCTAACCTTAACCCTAAAGCTAACCTAACCCTAAACCTAACACTAAACCCTACCTTAACCTAACCCTAACGATAACCTTAACGCAAGCTAACCCCAACCCTAACCCTAACCGTAACCCTAACCCTAACCTAAACCTAACCTTAACCCTAAACCTACCTCAACCTAACACTAACCCTAACCCGATACCTATACTTAAACCTAAGCCAAACCTAACCGTAACACTAACCCTAACCCTAACCCTAACCCTAACGCAAACCTAACCCTATCCCTAACCCTATCCCTAACTCAAACCTAATACTAACCCTAACCCTAACCGGAAACCTAACCTTAACCCTAACCCTAACCTAACCCTAACCCTAACCTTAACCCTAACCCTAACCCTAACCCTAAACCGTAACCAAACCCTACTCTAACCTAACCCTAAACATAACCCTAACCCTAAACCCTAAACCTAACCCTAACCTAACACTAACCCTTACCCTAACCCTAACCCTAACTCTAACCCTAACCCTAACGCTAACCTAACCCTAACCCTAACCCTAATCCGAACCCTATCCCTAACCCTAACCCTAACGAAAACCTAACCACAACCCTAAACCTAACGCTAAACCTAACTCTAAACCTAACTCTAAACCTAAACCTAACGCAAACCTATCCCTAAACCTAACACTAACCCTAACGCAAACCTAACCCTAACCCTAACCTTAACCCTATCCCTAACCCTAACGCAAACCTAACACTAACTCTAAACATAACCCTAACCCTAACCCTAACCCTAACTCAAACCTAACCCTAACCCTAACGCTAACCCTAATACTAACCCTAACCCTAACCCAAAACTAACTAAACCCTAACCCTAGTCTTAAAACTAACCCTAACCCTAACCCTAACGCGTAGCTAAACTTAAACCTAACCCTAACCATAACCCTAACCCTATCCCTACCGCAAACCTAACCCTAACCCTAACCCTAACCCTAACCCTAACCTAACCCTAACCCTAACCCTGACACTAACCCTAACGCAAAACTAACCCTAACCCTAAACCTACCGAAAACCTAACCCTAACCCTAACCCTAACCATAACCATAACCTTAACCCTAACCCTAACTCAAACCTAACCCTAACCCTAACCCTACCCCGAAACCTATCCTTAACCCTAACCCTAACTTAAACCTAGCCCTAACCCTAACCCTAACCCTAACATAACCCTAAACCTAACCCTAACCCTAACCCTAAACCGTATCCTTTCCCTAACATAACCTAACCCCAAACCTAACCCTAACCATAAACCATAAACGTAACCCTAACCTGACACTAACCCTAACATTAACCCTAACCATAACCCTAACTCAAACCTAACCCTAACCCTAACCCTAAAGCTAACCCTAACCTTAAAACTAACCTTAACCCTAACCCTAACGCTAACCTAACCCTAACCCTAACCCTAACCCTACCCCTAACCCTAACGCAAACCTAACCCTAACCCTAACCCTAACTCTAACCCTAAACCTAACTCTAACCCTAACCCTAACGCAAACCTAACCCTAACCCTAACCCTAAACCTAACCCTCACGCAAACCTAACCCTAACCCCAACCCTAACACTAACCCTAACCCTAACGCAAACCTAACCCTAACCATAACACTAACCCTAACCCGAAACCAAACCTTAACCCTACCCCTAACTCTACC